>NC_052501.1:41487964-41679278 GCF_016617805.1 Bactrocera tryoni
TGAAATGGGTCTGGCAGTGAACGAGGGCAAAACGAAATATCACCTGTCATCAAACAAACAGTCGTCGTACTCGCGACTTGGCTCTCACGTCACTGTTAACAGTCATAACTTTGAAGTTGTAGATAATTTCGTCTATTTAGGAACCAGCATTAACACCACGACGAACAAAAGCTAAACTCTATAAGTCGCTCATAATTCCCGTCCTGTTGTATGGTGCAGAGGCTTGGGTGATGACAACAACCGATGAGTCGACGTTGCGAGTTTTCGAGAGAAAAGTTCTGCGAAAGATTTATGGTCCTTTGCGCGTTGGCCACGGCGAATATCGCATTCGATCGAACGATGAGCTGTACGAGATATACGACGATATCGACATAGTTCAGCGAATTAAAAGACAGCGGCTATGCTGGCTAGGTCATGTTGTCCGGATGGATGAAAACACTCCAGCTCTGAAAGTATTCGACGCAGTACCCGCCGGGGGAAGCAGAGGAAGAGGAAGACCTCCACTCCGTTGGAAGGACCAAGTGGAGAAGGGCCTGGCTTCGCTTGGAATATCCAATTGGCGCCACGTAGCGGAAAGAAGACACGACTGGCGCTGTTGTTAACTCGGCTATAATCGCGTAAGCGGTGTCTACGCCAATTAAGAAGAAGAAGAAGAAGAAGTGGTTGTGGTTTTATCCGAATTTCATCACTCATCTAAAAAAACATAGCGATATCTCATCGAACTCAATTAATTTCAGCAGTTAGAAGCAATCGTAATATTGGATCAACTCAATATTTGTACCAATTAGAGAGAGTATAAAAATAACAATTTTAAGTCCCAAATAATTGTTATGGTGGCAAACAAACCGTTTACTCGTGAAACAATCGTACTTCCGGTGAGTAAATGTCGTCGTGCTCCCAATTCAAGTGTGAGATATGTACTCATAAGCGGTATATATAAAAATAAAGTCAATAACAAAAGCAACAACCAACTGATTCATAAATATCAATAAACAAATCATTTATGGATTTTGCAGTCGAAGAAGTCGCCGGGGCGCTTGGCGAGCGTAAACAAGCGTGCATGCGCGATCATTAATTCCCACGCGCGACTGCCATTCATCTCGCAGAAACTCACAGAGTGCAGAAGTAGACGCTATAAATATGCAAATGCTAAATATACGCAACAAATCTACATATATACACACACAGCCAAATAAAAGTATTAGCGTGATAATTTATTAACAAGCGATTCAGGAACATTTCGATTGCGTTGGCCGTAAATGGAATTTGCCTATGCTTCAAATCTACACGTTTAGCCATAAAGCCTCTTTTCTATTGCCATTTCTATTTCTATTTCTACTTCAATTTCTATTTCTATCCTCATTCATTTGTTTATGTCTGCCGGTTTTTATGAGGTAAATTTATTTTGTAAGCGATTTGTTTGTTTTGGATTTCGCGGAATCAACAAATTTTTGACTGAATGATTGGATTTGATACAATTCTTCAATGATTTTTTTTCCACAGCTATTAGAAGCAGATAAATGGTTTCCCTTTTACCTAAGGAGTCGCTATCATTGATGAATTAGGATTTAGTGCCGAACGAACGAAATGAGAGTTGTTTTTGTATGCCACCAAGTGTCAAGTTTGTGAATAAATGAAATATAATGCGGCCAATGAGATTGTAAAGGGTGTTTTTTAAAACATCTTATATATAGTATTAATGTTGTAGCGTAGAGTTAAGCATAATGAAAAGGGTTTTAAAATTGATTTCGGAGAAGTAACCGCCACGGCAAACTCGAATAATTTCCAGTCAACAGGCTCAATTTTCGAACATTTTGGAAGCAGCTCGGTTTGTATGTCAGCGATAACGCAACGAATATTCGAATTCTCGAGCTTATCTGCATAAAGCGACTTCTCATAACCCCACACAAAATAATATTATATAACAAGTAAACTCTCTCGATCTTAAAGCCGACACCACACGCCCACGATGGGAGATAATGCGTTCACCAACAGCTTCCTTTAATAAATTAACTGCTCCGTTGGTTGTATGGCTTAGAGCGCCTTCTTGTTGAAACCAAAGTCGTCCACATCAAAATTCTTCAATTCAGGCACGAAAAAGTCATAAATTTCAGCTCTATAACGTTCTCCAAAGACTGTAACTTATAGTTGGTTTTATTTTTGAAGAAATATGGTGCAATGATTCCTTCTGCCAATTGAGCACACAAAACAGCAACGTTTTGCGGGTGTGACGGTGTCTCAACAATGACTTGTGGATTATCATCCACCGAACTTGTGACGCTTTTGATAATCGTTCGACTTCGATTCTTACACGAGTTAGAATTAGTAAGCTCGCACACAAAGATCCTTCCGCAAAAACTTCCATGTGGACAGGCACAGCTACAATTCTTGCGCGCAATGGCGGATGGACTCTTTAGGGGCTTCTTCGATACTCTGCTCTACAGCAGCAATAGCGTCTTCGGCGCATCCCGCATTCCAAAATGGCAATTAACATCCAAAAAAAAAGTATTACCCCATTGAAAATCACATGTCTAAAACAGAACACATTTTATATGGACAAAAACCAAAAACAACTACTGAGAAGTGAATAGAATAGATCTATCATTAAGCACCGTATAATATTCGACAACAAAGAATAACAAAGCTGCTGGCATGATGGATTATTGTCCGAGTTCTTTGAGATTAGACGGCGAAGAGCTGATAAATTGCCTGCATCAAGTTACATTAAATATCAAAGGTCGAAAATATACGCAATGTTTATAGATGTGTGCCCCATGTGAAGTGAATTAGGTTTCTTTCAGGTAAAAAGGTGGAGAATTGACTTATTCTTCTATGTGAATAGTTACAGTAACATTGAATTAGCAAGTTCGACAATAATTTGCTAACATGGGCTGAGGGAGAGCATTCTTAAGATCGTTTAAGAACGATAGGACAATCTTATACGCCCACGCCTACTTCCAAAGCGTATAAACTAGTGATGTACCGAAATTAATGGCGTATAAGACTCGCTAATAGAAGTAATTTTGTTCGTACAAAATCCTACAAACAGTATCGAAGAAAGAGAAAAGAGAATTTTCAAAGCAAAGATATTAAAATCTTCCTAAACTCGAAAGAGTTATGTTCTTTTGTTCACCGCCAATTATACAAACTCTGCCGGTATTTTCTCTGTTCAAATACCTACGAGAAGTTGGCGCTGGAGGCTGGGGTAAGGGCTTCTTTACGGATGAGTCAAAGCTTCATGGAGAGTTTTAGGGCAGCGTTATACTAGGAACTCTCTATAAACTTCAGTTTTGGACTTCCTGACTACTGTAGATTGTTTTAAACTAAGGTTTCTACCATTATGGTAGCGATAGATATACTGTTCCGAAATGCAGCTTTCTGCAGAAAGACTAACCAATAAGTTAGCATTGTTAAGAAATGCCTAACCTCGTTATCAATGGCATCAAGTAAATTTGTAATAAGACTAGTGAGGGTGCCAGACAACAGCGGAATCGCAGGTAACGGCAAAGTTGACGAGCTGGAAAGGAAAGGGACTCTAACCCAGCCATCAAGAGAATGGGAATGGGTGGGTGTTCCGTTCTCAACGCGCTTTCTACTACTGGTTAGCGGGGCTTTGTGGGAGTTGAGCCAGCGCTACGCTACCATCGGTTCTTACGCTGTAACAATATCTCTTTGGCCCAAGATCGATCAATTAATATCCAGTGAGCTCTTTGCTCTCGGTAAGGCTAGCCTCTTCCTTGTCGTAGTGATAGTGATTATAACAGGCCATTACCTTATCGGCGTTCATGATGTAGGATTGAAAATCTTACCGGATGTCACCTACAGAAGCTGTATGAAAGAAGATGTGTTGAAAACATCTCATCTTTCTTGATTATCCCACCTTCGCGAGCTCAAACTTTTAAGCACTTGGGATCTCACACTTTTATATATCTTACTGAGCGAATGGAAATAGAAATTAAACGCCTCGAAGCGGTTTGTCGTTTTGTAAGATCGGATACAAGTATTCTACTTTTATAATTTCACAGAGGACTACATATAGTAGTGCGATTAGCAAATGCGATGATCTTGACGATCTGCCATCGAACCTAACCTAAGCTAACTTAGGTGTTTCCCGACCAAGAGCAAATCTAAACTTACAGAAGGTTTTTCAGATAGCGATCATCGTCAAGTTATGCCATTTCCAGGATGTTATTTCGGTCGTACACTTCTCAAAAGTTTTATCAGGTGTTCGTAAACTGGATAATGCAAACAGAACACTCTAATTTCGGAAGAGTATAGGACTTCTGAAGTCAATATGCATCATCATAATATTTAGAGAAGCTCTCATTATAAGTAATAGAGATGGAAACCAAAGAATTGATATTATTTGCATCTGGGAAAACCACACTTTAGAAATAAAACAAAAATTCTGAGTGTCTTTGGACGAATTTGAACTCATGACTCTTCGGGAAATACTCACGCACATAATCCCTCATTACCGATTACCGATTTTTCCTTCTAAAGCGAATTTAAATTATTTCAATTGTATAGTCAATAATATAGGCGTCTCCATGCGTAGTTAACCCTTCCTTACCCAGTCTAATAACGTTTTCACACCTCTACCTCAAATAATCATTTTGCTGTGGACTCGTTAAGGCATTTGTCTACATTTGTCTAAATGACATGACGGCTACGAATCAGTTAGGACATCAATGTCACTTATTAAGATGTAACATCGCAGACACACATACACACACATGCACGCAGGCGCGTACGCGCTAACATGCCAATTACATGCATTCTCACACAACAACAATATCAACATTGATTACTCACCATCCACTAGAGGCGTCGCATTGAATGCCAATGCCATAAATAATATTGCCGCCAGTGTTGAGAGCACATTAAGGCGTCTATTCCCGGCACTCGCTGACGATGTGTGCCACCGTTGCAGCATTGTTGTTGTTGTCGTTGCTGTTGCTGTTGCCGTTGCTTTTGTTGACAGCCGCGCGACCACCGGCGATAAATCTTGCCAATTGCTGTCACTGCCGCGACGGCTGCTTTGATTACACGCCAAGCCGCTCACATATAAACCTTGCTGTTGTTGTTGCTGCCGCGGCGCTAGCCGAGTTTGGCTGTTGTTGGCGTGTTGACGCATCTGTCTTTGTCTCCATTGATGGAGACGCTGCGCGATTTGGCATCGCCTGCTCGACACTTTGTCATAATTTCGTCGTTGATGGCTCGTGTCATCAAAGCGTCCGCCGACGACTTGTCGTCGCTGCGTTAGCGCCACGCTGTCACTCGGACGTCGGTCGTCGCGCGTATGGCAAGGTGCGTGCGTCAGTAGATGGCCGACGCAAAAAATAAATAATTTAAATATTAATTTAATTTCACATGTAATTCGTTTAGTGTTGATTATTTGATTAATTGCATTATTTAATGTATTTTTGGCAATAGCGCAGCGGTACTCTGCCCCCGCAATGGCAGCGCGACGCCGTGGTTGGCGCGCTCTTGGCGTTGCGTGCGTATGCGTCATGCTTGTGTGCACTCTGCGTTTGTATTTGTAATTGGATTTGAGAAATGTTAGTGTGTTCGTTGTATTTGTTGTATTCTTAACGGATTTTGTAAACGTCGCGATTTTGCACATTTTCACTGATCCGTAATTTATGCGATTTTCGTGTGTTGCAGTAGAGAGTCTCGTTTGTTTGAACCGCGGGGAAGCGCAGGACGTTCAAATTGGTTGCCTCCTGATTTTCACTGGAAAGAAAATAAAAGTAAAATTTATGAAATATATGATGACTTCAGGCAAGCTTGGTTTTATAAAATTTGATATACTGTATGATACGGATGACTGACAAAGATAGTATGCGGTAACGGACGGAGTGCCACAAGCTTCTGTACTTGGCCCATTGTTGTGGAACGTTTTGTATGACGGAGTGCTGCGTTTCCCACTCCCGAAGCAGGTACAGAACATCAGGCACGCGGATGATATGCCATAACTGTAGTGGCAGAAGAATTAGGCCAACTTGGGAACCTCTGGAATCATGCGGCGTCTACGATGAAAGAATGGCTCACGACACCAAACCTGTTACTCGCTGGGAAAAAAACAGAAGCTGATCACCAGCAGGAATAGTATCAGGACACAGAAGTAGCTGAAGTACCTAGGAGTACTGATAGACAATAGACTTAGCTAAAAGGCGCACATCTGAAAGGTATGTATGTCAGAAAGCAGCGCATGTAACGGCCACTCGGTGGAGGATCGGAAGTATGATAGGCAAACAAGCCTCAATGAATGGCAAAATCAATGGGATGCAGCCACAAAGGGGAGATGGACCCACAGACTAATTAAAAGTGTACAAGCATGGTTGGATAAGAAACATGGAACAACTGATTTAAATCTGGCGCAATTTTTGACGGGCCCGGGGTGTTTTAGAGTGTATCGCTACGCTTAAGACGAGATGAATTGTTCCTTCTGCAACAACAGCGGAGAAAACACGCTGCAAATCTTCTTTTTCTGTCGGCGGTATGAAAAGAAGAGATACAGTCTAGAGAAAATAACAACGGAACGAGTGATACCGAATAACATAGTGCGGTTGATGACTGAATCGAAACTAGTGTAGGACAGCATGAAAGCTGGGTGTGCTATAGTTTTGAAAGAGCTAAGAAGGAAAGAGTTGCAACGCAGTGAAAACCAAAGAATGAATGAGGAGTAGGCCAGAATGGCGTGCTGACGAGCCTTAGACCTTAGCGGCAGTGCCGTGGGGCGAATAACAAACCATGACGATGGAGTTAAGGGTTTAGTAAGTTACGTAGAGGTCTCCACTTTAGCGGATCAGCTGATCATTTATATAACTTGTGGCAAAAAGTACCCGAAAATTATTAAATTAAATGCAAATTATTTCATTATTCATCAGTGTTTATTTTGTCACCTTAAAAGTAGTCCCCACCAGATGTAATACACTTATGCCAACGAATTTGCCAGTCCTCGAAACACTTTTCATATGCACTTTTTGAGATGGCCTTCAGCTCCTTCAACAAATTTTGTTTTATCTCTTCTTTATAGGGACGAGTCGGGAAAACCCGCGTTTAATACCCAAAATATCCATCAAAATCATTCGTGCGGACGCGCGAGAGTTGTCGAGCTCTCTCGCATTTCTCCTACACTTGCTTGATGAATTTTAAGCAACATATTCTTCACTTTTTTAATATTTTCATCAGGTGAAGAGGTCGAGATCGTCCAGATAGAGACATGTCTTCAATAATCTCTCGACCGCTTTTGAAGGCTTTGTACCACTCATAGGCTTGTGTTTTTGAATCACCGTAAGCATTTTCCAACATTCGCAACGATTCCGCACACGAAATTTGGTTAGAAATAATCACTTTGGACTCAATATACTGAATATATCGCGATAATTCTTTATCAGTCGGTATTGACCTTCATAAAGCTGAATATAACAGAAACTTCTAATAAAATTCGGCCACTTCCATTGCCTAAAGATTGTTCCAATAAAAATTCAATTAATTCATAACAATACATATTTTGATATTAATGAACATTCTCGAGAACAAAGCGAAAGCTTCCCTTTATAGATAAATGACTATTATAAGTGCAAACAAGCTGCTATTTATGGCGATGGAAAGATAAAATTTTGTACAAATAAAGGGTTTCAGGCAGTTTTGTATTTGCTTGTGTTAGTATTGTTTGAGCACATGTCAAAGATGGACACCAACAAAGAGAAAATACTTTACAGTTTTTCTTCGATAAAGACGAAAACGAAAGCCAGGTGACTAAAAAATGTGTATGTACATATATGATCCTGATACTATAACAGGCATTCTCGCTCTATTTCGGTTGCAACAACTTCCGATCAATTTCATGTCAAATATGCACCATGATCTGGGAGGCCAGTAGTCAAAACTATCAATTAAATAATGGAATCGCAGGTGATTCATAACAAACTCGATATGTGTATTTCTGAAGCGAATGGTTACTGAAAATGGCCGCGGTCCCTTCGCGGAATTCGTCGGCCAAACTCTTATTTCAGATCATTATTGAAAACATTCGCCTTATGATATATCCCTGACACGGAGTGGTTATTATTATTCTTGTTCCTGTCCACGGGGAACGCTTTTTCTTGCGAAAAAATCGCCTCAAGGGAAACTTGTGAGATTGTGATTTTTTTATTTTTGAATTTATTTTGGATTTACCTTTCTAGAAACACTTGAAGATATCTAGATAAGATGCATAATTTTTCCGTCAAATTCATATGACAAGTGATCCAAGTACTCTACTTATGGTCAACATAATCGGCGCCCTGAGCGTACTATTCACAACACCATCACCCATCTTGAGACCCATCATTCATTATTGGATAATATTTGAACAGATAGACCACGCCCAGCACGCATTGAAGAAAATATAGCAGCCGTAGCTAAAAATGTACACGAAAACAGTGGAGAGTCGGTTCGACGCCAATCGCAGCAACTCAGACTGGCGTATGGTACGATACATACATACATACAAAATATAGCTTGTGTAAGAACTGAAACCGCCCGACCTTTCCAAGTGATACCGTTTCGCTCTATGGGCTCTTGAAAAGTTCCAAGAAGATCCGACGTGTTCGAGCCCAATTTTGTTCAGGAATGAGGCCTATTTCTGGTTCAATGGGTATTTAAACAGGCAAAAGCCGCATTTGTGACGAAGAGCAACCCGAACCCAAAACAAAATATAAAGGCAAAAGAATGTACTCTGGAACTATAATAAACATTCCCCATTAAATTTGAAGTATCTGTCTTTTTTCTTTAAAAAAGTAGGGAACCTAGAAATGGACCACCTTAATACCAAACCGTTAAAATTTTGACTATTCCAGAGCAAGGACGGTTTTCTAAAAGGCTTTTATTCGATGACCGAGCTGGTAGCTATGTAAGTTACCTGGATATTTTTTCGATTCAAACACGATACCAACAAATTCCACAATAAGGAAGTTAAATTTTTTTTTTATTTTTCAAGTAATTTAATTGACCGATAAACGCGATTCGGAAAATGCTGGAATGAAATATTCGTAAATACATATACACAGGCATATTTAAGCACATACACACGTATCTGTTATTAAACAAATACCACAGGTTGGCATTGCGAATGCAATTAGACGGTGGCAGCCGCGCCGAGCCAGTGAAAGAAACGCGAAAGCAGTAAAATGTCTAAAACAAAAACAAAAAAAACCAACGAAAAAGAAAATCGAAAATCCAAAGTCTGAATCATAACAAGTATGCATGCGGCATAGGCGTACATATGTACACGGCCATGTCTGTCTGTATGTATGAGAGTCTGTGCGCGCTGGTATGCATGCGCTTGAAACAGTCGAGTTAAAAATAGCAACAACGTGAGGCAAAAGTGCGCTCATTGGCGGCCGGCAGCATTTTTGGAATGCCATAAACCAAGCGTTCGATATGCAAGCGAAATGAGGAGGCGAACAGACAACAGACAGCAAACGGACATGCTTAGCCGCGGCGGACGGAACCGCGCGCGGCTGCGGGCGAGCGCGTAGGAAGGGAGGCGATACAGGTAAGTCCAGACGCATGTGGGCTGACTGCTGCGTACACAAGCAAACATAGACACACACACACAAGTGTGAATAGCCAGCCAGTCAGCCAACTTGCTGGCTGTGGTCAACCAACCAATGTTTGTCTGGTCAACTGGATGGCCTACGAATGACCATTGGCGCGTGCTCAAATGCGTTGGTGTTTGTTGACGACTCTACCTGCGTGTGCGTACGCTTGTGTGCACTCGGGCAATACCAGCCAAGCGTGTTGCTGCACTACGCTTTGCATTAATGCAATAATTTTCGGTATATTCCAAGAAAGCTGCTTGGCCAGCACGTTATCATCGTCTTGCCGCAACTTATGGACGTTACAACCGAACGACCGGCTAGTCGGCAGTATGCATACACGTCCGCCCGCTCGGCTGGCCGTCGCAGTAGGTCGTTAATTGTTTACGAGGAAATGTAAAAGTGTGCATTTCAGCTTCATTATCAGAATCGAATGCGAGTGGCGCGTTGCCTGATGACTGCTAGCCGGCTGTCTGACTGACTAGCTGGCCGTTTTGCCGGCTTGCTGACTGCTTGGATGGTTGGTTGCTTGGTTGGCTGATTGGCAGCAAGCAATGGTCGGCGCAGCAGCTGCCGTCGTCGTCGTATCTGCGGTCATTCAGCCAAAACTAGTCAGCCAGCCAAGCAACCGGCCGGCCTTTGGACCGGTTGGCTTGGCCGTTCACTAGTCGCAAAATGTCTTGCGTTGGCGCGAAAAATGCAAACCTAACACAAATGAAAAAAACAAAACACAAAAGCAAAAGCAAGAAAAGAAAAGCAAATGCATTATGCGCACTCATACTCACACATACACACGTTCAGCTGCGCCTGTGTAGCTTTGTGCGTTTGCAGTTGATGACGTCGTTGCTGTAGTTATTTTTGTCACAAGCATTTGCTATTTGTTATTGTAGCGTATGCACGGCAGCGTGACTAGCAGCGCACGCACGCACGCATGCACATATACGCAACGTGCAACACGCACGCCCTTGGCCAGTCTTTGCTGCGGCATTCAGCTGCGAGCGCATGACTCGGGATTTTCTTTCTGCTCTACGCTTCCAGCTACTTTTCCAGCGTAGACTTGCTGGCTTTATATTCTGTAAGCCATCAATGCTTTGTTGCACATGCCCACATACAAACAGATTGCATTCATAGCACACTCATAGGTGCAACTGCAGTTGGCAATACTTATGTAGCCAACATGAAAGAACATAATAAGTTCCAAGGGACGCAAGCTTGATTTTATTGACCGGTAGCTGTTATTACTAGGGCTGGTTGAAAGGTTTCAGCGATGGCTACTGTTTCCAATCGTTCTTTTATGTGGATTGTTTGAGTTTTATTTAGACCTATCAGTTTCGGCGAACGCCTCTTTACCTCCACCCCCTGAGGGCAATCTTTTGAAATCTGAGAACCGCAAATCGTCTCTGGAAGCCAGATCTGAAGAATACGGTGTATGCTGAAGTAATTCGAAGCCCAATTTATGGACTTTTTTTGATAAATTTTCGGGGATTTCGTCCTTCAAACGCTCCAAAAACGTTATGTAATAGTCGCTGTTGATGGTTCATCCTTTTTCAAGGGGCTGAATACAATTATTTCCGTGCGCATCCCAAAATACAGGCACTATAACCCTGTTATTCGACTGTTGCTTTTTGAACAGGTGTAGCGGGCTTATGGAGGATGGAGTATTTGTGAAAATGGAAATATAAAGGCAACTGAAGAAGCTGGTTGATGTAACACAAAGCGTGGTAAGTAAAGGAATATTTTTAGACATGTGGTTTTTAAGAAGAAATAATACGCATATAGTTAAACTTAGTTTTATGGCCAAGCTCTTAATAAAGATAAGGGTTTGCCATTTTGTTTTAAAAGTGATTTGGGGTAAGTGATAGTCGCGGCTGGTTCGAATAGTTTCCAGCCAAGAGGTCCACTTTTCGACAACTTTTTGCAGCAATCTATTCCAACAACAACACGCCGAATATTATCTTCCAAGGCATCAATCGTCCCGAGTTTATCAGACAAGTAACTTCACATAACCTCATAAATAAATAGTTCAGCGGTGTTAAGTCGCATGATCTTGGCGGCCATATCTTAGGCTCACAACGCAAGACAATTCGCCCACCTCTATAAGGCATGTAGTGCCGTTTCGTTGGGACCAAAGGTCGTTCACATCAACATCCTCCATTGCTTGTGAATTATCATGACTCCAAATGCGATAATTTTGTTTATTAACCCGCCCATTCAACCAAAAGTGTTTTGTGAAAATCGAGTATCGGTGTCCATTCACCGAACGTGCGACAAGGTTAATGGTCGTTCGGTTTCAATAGTATCAGTTGTATTTTTTTGGACTGCAAACCAAAATCCTTCGGCAAAATCTTCCCTAAAGTGAATAAGCAAAGCTCCAATTTTAGCACGAGATGTCGGAATGAGGTCTTCAGTGCACACTGTGGGGCTTCGCTTTATTCACCATTCATGGTTGCTCGAAGTATGGACTCAACCAAGCGATCGTAGCGACTCACAAATGAAGGTATTACGGATACTAAGGTTTAGGTGTTTAAGAACTGAGGATGGAAAGGAAAGAATAAAGATTTTTAATGGCGGAAATACGTTGAAAGCTTGTTTTTAATTGCAGGTTTTCGATCACAATTAAAAGCAAAATTTTTAATATTAGTTGGAGCAGGGATCGAAGCCTAGAGCCACCGAGGCTCTGTGGGGTAAGTAGCATAACTTAAAAGACACTTTAAAGAGAGAATGGCTTTAAGTATGCAGATGTGAGCATTTTTCAGAAGAAAAGGATTTTCTGACAGAGACATGAAATTTCACACCCAGGATTATACAAGACGGCTTTATAAAAATCAGTTTCAAAATTGAACAATTGGCGTAGCACCACGCGCCTTTGTATAAAATCAGACCTTCTTTACCAATTGCCACCAAATTTGGTACATAAGATTATTATCATGTTTGCATATCACAGTGTGAAAATGGGCAGCCCGTATGTCTGGCCTGTATATACGCGAATTTGTCTTTCAACAAGATATTGCTTTCAAATTTTTTACACGTTTTTTTCCTCCCGGAGAAGCTGCTCAATCCGCTGATATCGGACCACTTTAGCATACATGATGTAATCTGGACGACCGAAATCTAGTTCTTACAAAAAAAAATGAAATTTGGCAAGGATTCTTCTCCAAGACAACGGTACAATTTTCGGAGAGATTGTTCAGATCAGACCACTGTAACATATAGCTGCCATACAATCACCGTGAGTATCAAGTTGTTATATGAAAATCTTTGTATTATCCTTGTATTTCCTTTTGTTTTTTATTGAATATTACACAATCCAGGACTATGCAATCTAGCAAGTTTTTTCTAAGTCGTTAATTTCGGCGGCACCTTCTTAGATGGCACTCGGTAGTGAACGAAGGCAAGACCAAATATCTCCTATCATAATACAAACAGTCATCACACTCGTGACTTAATTCCCTCGTCACTGTTGATAGTCACAACTTCGAAGTCGTAGATAATTTTGTCTATCAACAACAACGTCAGCTACTTCGGTCTGAGTAGACAATTGAGAAGTATAGTTCCCTTCCAACGAATAAAGACCAAACTCTGTATGTCCCTCATTATTCCCGTCCTGCTATATGGTGCAGATGCATGGACGATGACAACATCTGATGAGTTGGCGGTACGAGTTTTCGAGTGAAAGGCTCTGTGGAAGATTTATGGTCCTTTGCGCATTGTCGACGGCGAATACCGCAGTCGATGGAATGATGATCTGTACGAGACATACGACAACATTGATATAGTTCAGCGATTCAAGAGACAGCAAAGCGGCTACGCGGGCTAGGTCATGACAATCGAATGGATGAAAAGCGCTGAGGGTATTCGACGTAGTACCGGTCGGGGGAAGCTGTAAAAGAGGAATACCTCCACTCCGTTGGAAAGACTAGGTGGAGAAGGACCTGTCTACACTTGGAATTTCGAATTGGCGCCAAACAGCGAAAAGGAAGAACGACTGACGCGCTGTTTTGAAATCGCCTACAACCGCGTAAGCGTTGTCTACGCCAATAAAGAAGAAAAACAAAGTGGCATAAATAGATCCTTATCTTGATTTAGACCGTTCAATGTATATGACAGCTATACTATCTGATTTTGGCCGTTCCGACAAATGAGCTGCTCGATGGTGAGATAAGGACGTGTGCCGGCCGATATCTCAAAAACTGAGGAACTAGTTCGCATATATACAGTCATATCGGTGGACAGACGACCACAGCTAAATCAGCTCGTCACGCTAATCAATTACCCTGTTCATGGTATAAAAAAAGTCTCGTAATATGCAATGTTCAAGTGTGGCATAATCTAGGTTTGCCAAAAATATCGAAATTTCTGCATTTTCTTCGATTTTCGAAATACAAATTAAAGCTTTGCAATCAAATTTGCACAATTGCAAATGCGGCTGTGAAGAGCTGTAGGGCTGCATGGGCGCTTAAAGTGGCAAACGCAACCGAATATAATAAAAAAAATCTAAGAAAAATAAAATAGCAATACAAAAAACCGCACACAAATGCTCCGCCTTAAATGTGTGTTAGTGTATGTGTCCACATACACATATGTAGAAATGCACGAGAGTCAACCATCAATGCTCAAGGACGTTGCTTGCGCTTAAGGAAATCAAATTAGAATTACTTTTCATCCTGTTGCATGCACGCCATAAAAGCACACAGTCAGCAAGCGTGCTCATGTGCGTATGTGTTTGTGTTAAGACTACACATAAATGCTAAAAAGTAGCAACGTTGTAGCTGCAGCAACAACGACAACGTCAACTTGAGTCACGTACCATTGCCCCTCCGGCGGCGACAACACATTGTCGACATGCTGCCGTGCACATTTGTTTGCTAATAAATGTGTAAGGTGTAGGCAAAACAATAAAAACAAAGCATACGCAGTTACAATGATGCCTCAACAATTGTTGCATATCCATCCGTCTGTCTGGAGCTCTGTCTGTTGGCAGCATATGTTGCTGTTGATGAGCCCAGCACGCATACACTTACATGGCCGTGGCCTAACTTAGAAATATATGTACACAGAACGTGTATGTACATACATACATGCACGAACACATACATTCACGTTCCATTCTATCGAATTTCCCTCCTCCGTCCATACATACACACGAGCCACTTGGTACGTCACCGGCTTTGGGTGCTGTTGCTTTTGGTATTGCGTTCGCCGCGTTGGCTTTTTCCAGGAGCAGCAACAGGTTCTCTATTTTTATATTTATAATCTAGCGCTCAGGCATTTCCTGTTCGCAGTCAATCTTATTCCATCAAATTTTTATACTCTTGCAACATGTTGCTACAGAGTATAATAGTTTTGTTCACCTAATAGTTGTACGTATCACCTAAAACTATTCGAGATAGATATAGAGTTACATATACAAGTATATAAATGGTCAAGATGACGAGAAAAGTTGAAATCCGGGTGACTGTCTGTCCATTCGTGCAAGCTGTAACTTGAGAAAAAGTTGAGATATATTGATAAAACTTGGTATGCGCGTTCTCTGGCAAAAAAAAGAACCTGTCCTTAGATGGGCGAAATCGGACCGCTGCCACGCCCACAAAACGCCATTACCCAAAACCTACAAAGTCTCATAACTAAGCACTAAGTTAAAATATAAAACTGAAAATTTTCACAGGGGATCGCAGTAGCAAGGGATACCTGTTTGCAAAAAGTTTTGAAAAATTTGGGCGCGACCAATCTCTAATAAGTTTAATGCTCATATCTCCAAAACCAATAAAGCTAAAATAACCAGCAATCTCGAGCACCAGTATTATGAGTAAAAAATGGAATAAAACTTTGCAGAAATAATCCCTTTAGAGTTTTCCACCATATGATTAAAAGTTCAAATCCAACAAAAAATTTTCAAGCCCCTAAGTACTGAATATTTGGACCCCAGTACCTATAGTTGACTTTTTGCCGAAAATATCGGTCAATGTGTCAGATTTATAATTGAAATTCAGAGAGAATCTTTACGTGATAATAATATCTCTGTGTATCAAAAATGGGTTGGATCGGGTCAATAATTCACTTAGCCCCCATATACCTAATATAAAGATTTTCGAACCACCGGGTGACTTTATATCAGCCAATATGTGAGTTATCGTAATAAAATTGAGAGAACGTGTTTTTCTTATAACGGTATATATTTTTGCTTAGAATGGGTAAAATCGGGTGAAAACCCGCCCTAGACCCGATGTAACTAACAGGCCTTATGCGCCTGAAGGTACTCCTTGGCTTTAATCTTTGTAAGTTGCAAGAGTATGAAATATTCGGTTATACCAGAACTTAGCTCTTCCTTACTTGTTATAATTCTGCTTCTTCTTTACGCTTCTTCCGTTCGTTCGTTCGTTTTTTTTAGCTTATCGAGACTTCTTATTTCGATTGCGCTTGAGCTGGATTGTTGTTGCTTTTAATTGTCTGCTGGTTGCCAAGTGGCCCTTTTTAAAATGTCAAACTGGTCAGATCATAAAATTGATTAGTCCTTCCTTCTATCTATTAGAATTCTAACCACAAAATATCTCTCTCGACGTACATATTGATTTTCCTTCGTTTACAGATTATTTGTAGAAAAGTGTTTAGTAATATTTTGCTTTAACCAACAGCAGGCTAGAAAATGCATTAAAAGACTTAAGGAAAATTTATAGAGAGCACCTCAGCGCTTGGAATCCCTCTACTAGAGAGCGTTCTTCAAAATTACTTTGTGGTAATGTGAACAGTGACATACCAAAAGGTTTCTACATTTACGAAAACCACTGAGATCACACCTTCAGAATCAACAGAGAACAGATTGTGTAGGGAGGATAATGAAATATTAACTTTGGGAATGTCTAGACTCTAGCCGGTTGGTAGGGCATTTCCTCCACCATTTTTAATATTCCAATTTAAAGAGAATTATATAGCTAGGGTGAAAAATGTTTAGTATTTTTATTAAAGACGAGTTGTTGAATACTACTTAGTTATAATGGAATTAGAAAAGGCTCAAGTGCCGTCGCTTGCGGTTAGAAGTTCTGTTTGCCGCTTCTCTGAATCAAGCAACCATCCATCATGGAGAAAGTATCGTATTATTGAAACCACTTTGTCTTCTGAAGAAACGAGCATCGAGCATCCATTTTATAAACTGACGAAGAAACGAAAAACTCGAAATCTAAACCATAAATGGTTGCCCATTTAAGGTTTCAGTAGTTTCTCTCTGGAGATCCATAGGTTCAACGACAATCGGATGAAATTGAGGTACCCTAGTAAGCTCATCAGCTTTCGCTATCTCTTAACTTCGAACCACCCGTGAAAAAGCACAGTGCACCGCTTCTCCAACGGATTCAGCACGCCCTCGCTGGTGTGTGAGCAGAGAAGGGACCGCAAAGAAAAAGTTATGTTATGCAGTGATCTAGATTGTTTGGAATGCAACCGAAATTGTGGAGAATTTCGATGTGTTCCTACCCGAGCACCTCATATAACCAGCTTCCCTATGTCTAATAGCAGCCTTCGCCGTAAAGCATCAATGTATAGGTGAAACATCTAGAATGTCTTTGATTACCGCATTTTGAATCCATGTCGTCTATACTTGCCTCGAACGATGACAAAGTCCAAATTCAGGGAAACAGAGAAAGCTAAGTGAAACAAAAAGAAAACTAAAAACGAGTGAGAACAAATACGTTTGTGGATAATGTTACTTAGGAACAGACCGAAAAAAGCTGTATTTTGCGGAAGCTCGAATTTTTTGTCATTTCAGTTCGACCAAAATGCATCAGCAGCAGTAAAAGAACAGCAACAGCAATAATTGCTTACAATTCAATTGCATCAAAACGTTGTCTCAGCACCGGCACACTTGCGAAATTTTCGGAAACTCTGATATATCTAAATAGAGGGGTCTTAAATTGGGACTGAGTGGGCTGTGTTGAATATGCTGTTTCGTTACTCTCTCTCTCTCTCAATCAGTTTTTCGGAAAATCAAACTTGGCCTAAAGAATGGTATAGTACAAACCCGTCAGTACCCTAACAATCAGAGATAGCTTGTCATCAACTACACTGCATCGAAAAGTCGATTCGATGTAGGAAAACGGACTGCGGACAATTTCTGCAGACGAAGAAAGTATAGACGTGTTAAAATTCGGCAGTCGGAACCATTACCATTACAGAATGCCCCTTGATGTCTCCTGTCGTACAAATGTTGAGATGTTTTCGCAGAAACCAACTTGGGGCAGAACCATCGCCTCTAGCAGACGAAAAGCTCGAGTTGTGTCGAGCCTTTAGGGTGACCCTGGCGAAACTTCGTTCCGGATACTGTAGCAGGTTAAAAGCCTACTTATACAGAATCGATCCCGACATACAAAATATGTATCTAGCGTGTAATGAGCAATTCTATCAGTCCCTATGGTACATGACTCTAACCACCTCTTTGTATGCCCAGAGAACTGCACATACATATATCTAACCCCCGACCATAAAATGATTTCGTTGACAATCAACTTGAACCTTATCACCTAAGTGAGGACTAGATAATTGTTACAAGAATAACACTGACAGACGATTTTATGCGATCCAAATTTACTGCTTGTTTTCATGCAGAGTTGCCGAGATTTGAATGACTTCTTGCCGCCACCAGTATTTGACATCGATTGCAATATCATGTTTTTATCATATTGAGTTTAATGCACTTTATAAATTTCAGACTGTCTTTAACTTTAAGCGAAAGTTTGACCTTTCGGAAACCCTAATAAAACCCAATGGAATCACAGAGTCATATGTACATATGCATGTGTATCTCAGCTTTTCACCGCCTGTCCGCCCACATTGAAAGCCCCTTTACCTTTTGCAATTTAGTCTGCATCCAGATAATCACTCACATGTCCCGCATGCTAATGGAGAGTGCAGTTGAGGAACCAGCACAGGTAATTTCTTTGCTCGATCGCAATTCAACGCAGCGAACACAAAAACCAAGTCGAAATCGTCAATTTTCGTACGTTCGTGCGCTTTTCTCCGGCATTATTTGCAGTTTCTCTTTTGTTGCACTTGTCATTTTCATTTTCGTTGCTTTTTCCCCATTTCGTTTTGGAGATTCGTTTGTTTTTTTTGTTTCGCTCGTGCATTGTCTTACGAATTTTACAGTTTTGTGCACTTTATTGTCGTCTGCGAATTTTCAATCGCTCAAATTGAATTGTTTTCGGTTTTTCTGTGCGTGCACGCAGCGCACAGCGTTGCATTGAGCTGCGTCGCGTTGCATAAATCGACTTTTGCAGGGCTGCAGCTGCCGCTTGGCTCGCTTTTTTCGCCAGCCAACACCAACAATCCGGCTGTCCGTCCGCCTGAAATGCAATCAGTTCTTGGTTCTTGTTTCTTTCGTTTGTTGTTCTTTTTGTTGACCGGTGACTCGTTAGCTTTTTCGGAATTGGCTTGCATTTGTAGTAGCTGCAGCTATTGTTGTTGTTTTGGTGTATGTGTTGTTGTTGTTGTGTCTGCATTTTTTGCCCAATTGCACTTTTGTTTTTTGCGGTCACAGCTACAATTGGCGACAGGTAAGTGCAGCAACGCTTACAACAACAATAGCAACACAGTTTGTTGTCTGGCTACTTTGGTAATGCCCAAAATGCTCAGACATGCGGTCACTAGTGAATTTTTTCCGGCGTCGAAAGGCTTAAACACAAATGGCATGACTCACAAGCGTGTGGATCTGTGAACGTTGTTTGAAATGTTTTGAGAGATTTGACAATTTTTCTATTCAACTGAGACAAAGCACACTTAGCGGACAATTTCACTGCTGAAAAGTTTCATTATTGCCAGGGGACAGGATTTTAGCCCTGCTTAATTGGTTAACTCTTGTGTTGTTGGTTGCCTGAAAATGCTCATCTGGAAGCATCCACTGGACTGCTATTTACTGTCGGGTTCATACCCGTAAATCCACGACTCATCATGGTAGTGTTTCCATGCAACGCTTTCGTATTTTTTAACATTTGTCCAAGTCTTCTTTTGAGCGATTGACAAATTTGTGGAATTCGCAGATTCGTCGTCCTCTGCTTCCTTCTAAACTTTTTCATAAGGTATGTATTTGACTCTCAGAGGTTGGAGTCATGTGCAGAAGTTCACTCAAGTGAGGAAAGTTCTCTGATTGCCATTCACTTGGGAGTGGCCAGAAACGATTTTTTACATATGTATGACTCCAGCACCTAACGACATCCGGTCCTAGACCGAGTATCTTCTGGGCAGTCTAAGAACATCCGTTTGAAGGCGAGCTAAAGTGAGAAAGCGAAACATCCCCTCCGCAGGGTTAAAAATCAAAAGCACAACACAAATGCCTTGTGTTTCAATCAATGGGTCTTAGGTACATACATACTATATATCGTGCTATGAGAGGTAATTTAATGCTGTCAATAAGAATTCCAAAAATGCATTACAAAAGCAAGCAAATTTCGAAGAGTGTCAAATGCAAATTCCCCAAAAACTAACCTTACCTAAGGTTTGAATAAATTACGTAAGCGCTGGACATTGGCGAGTAGCAAATATACAAATATACACATATTATATATGTATACATATATATGTACATACATACATAGCTCCCGTTTTGTTTACGAAATGGCAACATAAGGTCGCCTGCAAAAATGAAAACAAAAGATCCGCCAAGAGATAATGCAAAAAAGCTCAGATTGCATAAGCTGGAAGTCAGCAACCTTCCTTCAAATAACTCACCTATAACCATAACAAAATCAAAATAAATAAATACATACATACATATGTACATATTTACTATGTATGTATAGTATATTCGCTTGTGTATATTTTTTATATGCAAATTTCTTGTATGCGAGTGTGTAGAGAGCGAGTGGTTGTTGATAAACAAACCGGCGAACCAGATTCCACGTACATTTACCCGAAAAAAATAAACTAAACTGCAATCAAACTCTTTAAACAACAACAAAAAGAACAATATATTTAGCAACTGAACTTAGAACTAGAAGAAAAAGCATTTACACATATCCGAAGGAGCACACTTTGGACCGTCTGTCATGCCGCCAGCAGTCAGCAAACGGCAGCCAGCAGCCATGTAGCTTTCAGCCATCCAAGCTAACCCGAGTTAGGTCAGTCTGTCTCCAATCACAACCTTGTCTCGCCTTGCTTTGCCTTCGTGCGTCTTGCCTCCGCGACGGTGTCGACTAAGCGCTGCCTTTCCGCTCTGCAGCCTGATTGCCCACTGATATTGCGGCCGTTCGTTCAATGTTGCGATTGCGCAATCCCTTCGAGAACGTCGTTTTGTACTTATTTGACTTCATTTTCGTATTTCAGATATTTTTCGCTTGATGATTTGCTTGCATTTGCGGTTTTTCTGTGAATTGGTGCGCGCATTCTTACTTTTAGGCTGCTGTAGTTGGACAGCAACACATACATACATAGAGACACATACAATCTAGCCGGCGGCAATGAGTTTCGAAATAATTTCACTACTTTGTGACTGCGTAAACCGCAATATTCCGCAGAAATATAGTGAATGCGGATATTTATATTCACTTCCCATGCGCAAAATTAGCTCACAAACATATAAAGATGTAAATTTCTTTGCAAGTATGTGTGTATGAAGTAGTAGAGTATAGTTGATGTTTCCGTGAAATGAAATTCCAAATTTTTATCGCAAATATTTGCACTTTCTAGGAAGCGGCGGTCACCAAGTGGATATTCAGCTAAATTCCTTTGAAGTCAATTCTTGTATTTATCGCACTATTTGCTCGCATTCGTTTCATTAAACTGTATACTAGCTGCGAAATAACCTTTTGAAGCTAGACTGGGCTTTCCCAACCTATTTTGTCGCTCACTTGTGATGAGCTCTTAGATGTTGTGCGACAAATGGAGCGACTTTATGGCGGTTTCATGCCAACCCCGAACAGCAAGAGAATTGAATAAGAAGTTTCAAAGTCAAAGCAAGAATATACTCAGATGTTCTTCATTGTCTGCCAAAAAGTCAGCTCTATTAGTCGGAGAGAAATCAGATCCTGGCATCTCCAACCATTAAACGCACTATAACTTAAAATATATACCTTTAATAATGCAGATATCGTTTGGATCTAACAAGACTTCCAAACAAAATAGACATGAAACCCAATCCTGTTGATGAAATGGGTTCAATAATATGCCACATGTATAAAAGAAATCCATGATCGATATTTATTATTCAACGAATACAGCGATTGAAGAAATGAAATTGGAGATTTGGAAAAACAATAGCTTCTCTTATAAAAGCGTCAACTTTATAAAATTTCAAATAGTGAAAAAATAACCGAACAAATCCGGTATTACCACTCCTTAGGATCGCTTACTGTAAACAGGGTAATTAGACAAGATGAATGGCTTACAGGTCACCGAAGAAAGATACGTTTAGACGTAGCTACTGTACTAAGGGTTTCATACCCGTTACACTGCAAATCGGGCAGCCAAATTATCAATTCCTCCCGATTCGCGCATTAAACCATAGGGATCACAATACTCCCATAGTGGTCGTGTGACATGCGGAGAATATCTGCTTTTCGTAGGATCAGAATGAAGGTTCCAGTTAGACCTCGTATCCGAAAATACTTGAACATTTTATGTGTCATGGCACCGAACATTTTATACGCCGAGGAAATACTTTCGGGTGTTGACAAAACTATAATACCTCTTATTCTTCTTCTTTAGAGGCGCAAATATCGCTTACGTAGTTTTAGCCGACTGAAGAACAACGCACCTGTCGTTTCTTCTCCTGGCTATTTGACGCCAATTCGAGATACTAATTGCAGCCAGTTTCTTCTCCACCAGATCCAGTGAATGTCTTATTCTTCCTCTGCTTCCACCGGCGGGTACTGAATCGAAAACCTTCAAAGCTGGCTGCATCCGCTCTAACGCTCACGAAATTATCTTTTAAAGCTCGTATTATTTTCTGCAGCAATAGACTGAGGTAGTCTGACGATAGAGAGTCTCCTTGTCTGAAACCTCGATTGGCCGTATTTGAATAGCTCGGCCGGCTATACATCCCTGCCGCTTTGTTGTTTTTCCGGCAGGTAATTGCTATTCGAACCTCTTCATAATCGGGCAACAGAACATTTTGTTATTCCCCAATCGATGACGATGGAGATTGATGAATAAAAAAATTTGTGAAAGAATTCAACATTCATTACCTCATAGTGTTTTGTGTATTTAGCTTTGTATTTTTCGAGTAGATCAAGTACCGAAACGCTTAGTAAAGATTTCGTAGAAATTTGCTCGATATTTTGATGAAGTTAGAGCCTTTTCGAATTCAAGAAATTTACATCTGTTTTCTTGGACTCTGCTCTGACAGTTTTTTAATTGAAAGGAATGTCTCTCTAGTCGCATGACGAAATATACAACAACTTCCCAGTCAGACTGGGCTCCACACGTATTGAAAAATACTTATCACTTATGCAAATGTTACCTCATTCTTGAATCTTCCGCATATTGCAGACACATCCTAAAAGCTCTTTTCACCGCCAAGCTAAAAAAGAGAATTAATTTTCCTGCAATTGATGAACTGAATGTTGAATTACTCATCTGAAAAAGCGTGTGAAATATTCCATTCAAGACACACCCGTTCGGCGAGCAAATGCTTTGCTTATTCTATATAATAGACAGATATGTCTATACTTATGTATACATATATGTATAAATGGATGTGTGTATATAGGATGCTTATAGCCGGCAGACTTGTCCGCCTAACATATATTTTTGTACATACATGCATACATATGTGTGTTTCAAACTGTGGCATTTGCCGATACTTTGTGGGCATTAAATGGCGAATAATATTTGAATGAATTACAATATAAATATTTATCTGGATATGTGCAGTCTTGAAAAGATTAATGATTATTCGATTTGCCGCCTCGAAATGCAAATCAAAATAATACCTCAACAAAGGTAAACACAGACACTCCACATATGTATGTATGTATGTATGAAGGCATGTGTGACATTAGGCGGGTGTCGGCTGCTGAGTAAATAGAGGATGCTGCGGGGTACAGACAGACATTAAGCGCTCACATTCCCGTCTGTCGACACACACACACATACTCACTTAGGCACCGCAAATCAATAACAAACAAATTCAAAGTCATCTAGACGAGCAGCAGTCAATGGGTTGCGGCAAATATGAGGGCACTTCCCAGTCATCAAATATTTAGCGGTTTCCTCAATGAGTGAGCAGCTAGAAGCTCATCGCTAGATGATTATTTTGTGGGAGTGAGCGTGTCTGCGCTGGCATAGATACATACATACATACATATGTATACAAGCATACATACGGTACGGCAATTAACATTTTCAAAGGCAGATACATTCATACATACATATGTATATATAAATAAGTATTTTCATGCAAATGTGCATTCTTAGCAACAGACTCGACGGTTGACAAGTTTCCTATATATATTATATGTATATACATATGTATATGATATACATATATGTAAATGGCGTGTCTATTGAACGCGCGATCATCTCTTTGATTTCAACGTGTACAATAAGTACATTTTTGGAGACGATAACGTTAGCGGGAGCATAAAAAAAAACCTGAAATGGAACGAAAGAATGCTTGGATGCGGAATACATTAACTCTTCTTCTTAAATGGCAGCCATCAAAATTTGACTTGATGAATTTTTACGTGCCCTGAAAACGGCTGGTTGGAGCGTGAGTGAAGGTGTATGAGAATACCGAATTAGTAGGCTTCTCAAAACATTAACTGCGTCATAACCTCCATTAAAAATTCGGCTTCAGAAAGCTGTCGGCACATGGGTATCGCGTTTGTTCAATCCGAACGACAGTTGAAGGTCTTTAGTGCTATCCGAAGAATTTTTGAGCCATTTAGTGACCGTCCACGAAACTTTTATTCACAGATGCTCACTATAGCCCAAAGCACAATCGAAACAGTAGACGAACCTAAGTACGCCGAACAACGAAGAGACTGTCCTATCGAGCAGGCGTGAAATTGTCATCGTTTTCTGAGATCTACGGGGTTTGATCTGTTTCGACTACTTCGAAAAGAGCAAAAAGGTCCAATCAGACGATTAAAGTCGTCTAACGCCAAAATTAAAAAAAAAAAAAACAGTCAGATTTGGGGAAGGAAAAAGTGTTTTTCTACCATACCAAACCCATCGGTTCCCAACTCAGATAACATATAGCCAAATTGGACGAAAGTGTTCAGTCAAAACATCTACCATTTCGACGAGATTGACTATACTAAGGCCCAGCAGTTCCGAGTGCTTCTGGGCCAGAAGAATCTCTCAGTTGGGCAAGTTATGGTTATTGACCAACGCTTGCTGAGCTCACTGGAAGTCCAAAACTCCAACTCCAGAACTCGGAAAACCGACTTGCTTCCAATCGGATGAAATAAGGTAAAGTGTGCTCTCCCTAGCAAGCTCTTCGACTTTGCAGGCACTTCAGTTGTGACCGGGTATCTCTGACAAGTCTTGAGCGCACAGTCAGCGATAAAGCCAGTAAAGCCGTTTGGCTATCGGAGTGAAAGCACACCTCTCTAAAGGTATCTGCATTTCGGAGCAGTTTAGATTTTTTAATCAAATAAGGAGGTCGACACCAGGGCTTACTTGCAGATCTTTGGAAGAGAGTTAAAGTTGTTGGAGGTTCGATGGGTCAAGCTTGTGGAATATTGCCGCTGCTACTTTGCAGACCAAGTAATTATCGGACCACTATCGTATGTACTCACATATTTTTATGCCTTACTTTCTCGGGTTTCTTATAGCAAGGCGTGTTACGTGGACTTGGTGTTTTATACTTTTGTTAATCTAAGTTTTTTAAAAGTTACTAGAATAATCAGAGCAGATTAAAAAATTGTCTGTCTTTCTACAAAACATTCGTCGGTTCAAAAGAGTACTGGGATCTTCCCGACCAAAAATTTATATATTTGACTAAAATTTTGAGCATCTGCTGATGTTTGCCGAATAACAGGACTGTTTAATCCAGAATTCTGGATTTTGCGAATCTCCCAATTGACTCTTAAGTAATTTTGTACACATTTGAGTAGATAATAGCAGGATATAGCTTTGTATATTCACTATCTATATACTAGAAAAGTGTCAAACCGGCAATTAATAATATAAGGTTACTCCCCTCATTGATCTAGTACCAAATTCAAGTCAAGAATTATTTCAAAACTTATCCGTACTGCCAGCACTTAACTTTTCCTTACTTCCTGTCTTCTTCTTTTTCCAGCTTTTCTCGCGCAATTCTATTTATTTTGACGCGCTTCATGCTTAGCCTACGTCTATAATTATGCATTTGTTTGTTTGTTTCTGGGCAATCGCGCATATTTTTCGAAATAATTTGCAACGCAGCAAATAATGTGTCGCCATGCAATGCACCGATCGAGCGATCAGGCAGCAGCCATCGATCGCTGTCAATCGATCTCGGTCTCTGATCTCGCAAATCCTCATTGAAAAGATAATTACGACTATGGAAAATAAGATAGACCTACTTTGTCAGTAGACACATGTGCCTACATTGAATAGGAAATCATAAACAGGAAGCACCACTGCACAAACAAGCCACATTACACGTACATTAGGGGTGATCTTATCTTTAAAATTCTGTTTATTTCCTAAAAACTCTTGTAGGTTATGGTGCACTATTCAAAGTTTATTAATTTTATTAAATTGCAACTCTACTGTAAAGCTGAGTAAAGTCTTTTTCAATGTAATACTAATATTTATATTATTTATATATTTCTCAATAACTTTAGCCCTCAGTCATTTTTTGTGGCAGATTCTATCCAACTCTATATACATATTTAAAGTATTTAGCAAAATACACATAAATAAAATATGTGTCTTCTTCTTAGGACGGCCAGCGCTAGGTTTTCTAATCTTCTTGGAACTTTTCAAGAGTCCACAAGGCGAAGCGATGTCGCTTCGGAAATTCGAGCAGCTTCAGTTCATCCACAAGCTGTATTTTGTGTGCTTACAGTTTAAGATTTCGACGTAAGATGTGCCAAGTCGTTCCATACGTGAATTCTGAAATTTGCATACGTTTTTTTCTTCCCAAGAAGCTATCAATTTATCGGAACTGCCGATATCTGACCACTACAAGAAATAGCAGATATACAAACTGAACGATAAAGATCAAGGCCTTGTGTGGAAACTTGTTTATTATACAAGAAGTTTCCACTAAAATCAGTACAGATTATTGTCTAAGAGAACGGTAAAATCTCTGAATAAATTATTTACATAGATTGGGTTGCTATAGCATATGGCTGCCATAAAATTTAACCGAATAAAAACAAGTTATCTACTTTTTTATTCGTGAAGGCTAATATAGCTTTGGTGTAACTGAAGTTTAGTTTTGTTTTTCTAACTTTTGTTATTCTTTTGATGAACTCAGCATAGATACCGAATAGGGTTTCGCTTGAGTAGCCTATTTTTCTGGTGAGATTGTTGTCTGACGCCTTTTTAAGCTTGACTGTTATAGAAAACATTTCTGCAGCAACTTCTATCAACAATTGATCAGTGATCTGAGTTTTACTGCTAAATTTTTTATAATATTCAAATTACGAAAAGTCCGGCGAGGTTAAATCTGAATATCAATATATGTATTTAATGAGGATATTTGCTTTCCGACATATTAATTAACTTCACAGCCTAAATAAGCAAATAATATAAGAAAATCAAATATATATTTCTATAATACGCTGTTAAACTAAACTTGAAGATTGTTGGCACTAACCATCAGTGATTCTCACCCTTCTAAACATTGTAAGTTATTTATTTATATTGGGTAGTCGAAAAAGTATTTTCGTATTTTGTCAATAGATGTCGTTGCAGTCGTATATCTCCAGTGCTATCAATCACATTGTGTCATACCATGAAGTGTTGGAAAGGTGAGATTTTTAGCTTCATTTACAGAAAAAAAATTAATTCGGGGAAGTTAAAAAAAGTTACAACTGTTCAAAAATGAATGAAAATAATGAATAAATTTATATTTATATTTTGAAAATTTTGTATAAAAAAGGAAAGAATGCCACACAAGCCACTAATGAAACTTGTGAAGTTTACGGAAACGTTGCTCTATCAGTTTGTGCAACACAGCAATGGTTCGCTCGCTTCCGTTTTGGAAATTTCGAAATTTCGATTTACACTGATGGAATAATGTCTCTAGCGGAATAATGACAACAAGTGATCGACCAAAATGGTACGTATTTGTTTATTTATTTATTATTAATAAAAAAAATTAGAATTTGATTAGAAATACGTAGAGACATTTTCGACTAACCAATATAATATGCATGATGTAGAGTATCCATATATGGCATACTATATAAAAATATGTATATTAATAAGGAAATTTTATGTATATCACGGCTGATTCTCATTTTCAGTTAACTCTAATTCGATTTCTTTTTGGCGATCGATGCTCTAACTTTATATGTATGTAGAATATAATTATTTTATATACCGACTTACGGAAGCTGCTATATATATTTCTGGCCTAGGCAACACTAAGTGTTGCCAGGTGCAATCTGACATTTCCATTGGAAAGTTTGACATTTTTTAGCATAAAATTACTCAGAACGTTCTGTCATTTAATCGTGAAATGTTTTATTTACAGGGAATTAAAAAATTCATCTCGGCCAAAAAATGGAATTAACTCGTGAACATTTTCGTGCGATAATTTTTCACAACTTTCGACGTGGATTATCACGACAAGAGTGCATCGATGAACTAAAATCTTTGTATGGCTATGAAGCACCATCCTATAGCACTGTGAAAAACTGGTACAACGAATTCAATCGTGGCCGACGCTCGCTCAAAGACGAATTCCGTGAAGGTCGTCCAAAAACAGCCGTTGTGCCAGAAAACATCGATGCCGTACGTGAACTGATAATGCAAGACCGTCATGTAACATACCTTCAGATAGAGGCATGCCTATGCATTTCTCCCACCAGCATACATTCGATATTGCATGAACACCTGGCCGTAAAAAGGTTTGTTCTCGTTGGATCCCGCACAATTTGACAATCGCTCAAAAAAAGGCTCGTGTGGATTGGTGTAAAGAAATGCTGAAAAAATACGATCGCGGTGCTTCAAAAGACGTTTATAAGATCGTCACAGGTGACGAATCATGGATCTATGCGTATGAGCACGAAACAAAACAGCAATCGACCGTGTGGGTCTTCCAAGATGAGCCAAATCCAACGAAAGTTGTTCGTGGAAGAAGCACTTCGAAGCAAATGGTCGCCTGTTTCTTCGGCAAAACTGGTCATGTGGCGACTGTTCCGCTTGAGTAACGTAGGACGGTCAATTCTGAGTGGTACACCACCATTTGTTTGCCTGAAGTCTTCGGAGCAATTCGAAAAAGGAACAAGAGAAGACGAATCATTGTGCACCATGACAATGCGAACTCTCACACATCGGCTCAAACCAGTGCCTTTTTGACCGGCCAAAAAGTCGAATTGATGGGTCATCCGCCGTACAGCCCTGACTTGGCACCCAATGACTTCTTTTTATTCCCACACATCAAGAAAATAATGCGTGGTCAACGATTTTCGTCGCCAGAAGATGCTGTTGAAGCATTCAAAAACCATGTTTTGGAGGTGTCTCAATCGGAGTGGAAAAAGAGCTTCGAAAATTGGTTTGAGCGCATGCAAAAGTGTATAAATCTTGATGGAGAATATTTTGAATAAAACAATAAAACCATTTTCGTTGATAAATATTCCTATTTTCATGATTAGGCCAGAAATATATATAGCAGCCTCCGTACATTATACACGTTTCCTCCCCAAAGACATTTTATGAAAAAAGATCTGTAATAACTTAAAAAATTTTTACGCACTCAAAATTCAATTATATAGTAGATATTTCATTCATAAGTAAATTCGTGTATATATGTATACATATTATACATATGTAGAAATTTTCGCACGCCTTCTATGACGAACGTATCAACCCACCGAATAGGCACCCATTAACGTATGTATATGACGTACATATGTATGCTGATCATTTTGACTTTGTTCGGCATATATTTGCGTTGTTTGATTGACATTAGCAAAAAGTTTTAGTTCTGCTCGCGTATGATATTTCAATTACTCTATTTCCGGTCATGCGGCTGTATGTACGCTTGTAAGTGTTGCTTGGCATGATTTAGCGCATTGTAGCGTCAAAATTAGTTTTTCAATTCGAAATTTGTCGCTCTTAATTAGCAGCAGATTTTATTTATAACAGTATGTAAATAAATGAGAACGTTTGCAGGGAATGAAAAGGTGCTTAGAAAAGTATTTGGAATACCTTCTTAAGGTAAGAAAGTAGACCCAGAAATAATTCCCATTTCCTTTTTTCTAAGTCTATTTCTTTCGAAATCTACTTCTTCATACAAAATGTGTACATACATACATATGTCAATAGCCTTCAGACAGTTCTGAGGACTTTTAGTGCAAGTCGCCGAAATCCTTTTCTTCAATCATACGTAGGTGATACTGCGGAATAATCTAAAGCACGATTACGAACTAAGTTGTACTCAGCTGGGTTTTTAAATTCTGATCAAGAAAAAAAAAAATAAAATGCAAAATGAAATCAAGAAAGCATTTGATGGAAGCGAAACATTATTAAAATAACTTGTATTACGAAAGTTAATTAACTGAACATTAATTTTTATGGAACATTTAGCAGAATCCCCTCTGCAAATAATGTCCTAAAATGTATGGTATAATGAATATTCCTTATATGGAGGTGAAACACTCTAATACTAATGTGTGATTTTCGTTATGCCAAAATCAATTACTCAAAGGGCAATAAACTGTCAAAGCCGATTGTGTTGAAATTTTACGACAACTTGAGTGTCAAGCATAAATTTGACTATTCCTAGGCTGTCAATTTGGTTCGAAAATTATTGCCATATATTGCTGTGAAAATGAAAACACAAAAGCTTTCATCAGTTTGACTTTTAATGCTATTAAATAACACATAATAAAGGAACTGTAGTTATGAGTAAAAATCTTTGAAAATGTACGAAATTTTATTTACATAGTTAAAGTAGCAACATATTACATACATATCTTGGTTGTTCGGCAGAATTTAAATCACTTAATTTTATATTTCGTATAGTACTGCTTTCTCCAGGTTGGACAAAGAAGCGAGGCAAATGAACGAGGACCAGACGAAATATCTCCTGTCATCAAACAAATTGTCGTCGCATTCGCGGCCCACGTCACTGTTGCCAGTCATAACTTCAAAGTCGTAGATAATTTCGTCTGCCTTGGAACCAGTATTAACACCAACTACGATATCAGCCTAGAAATCCAACGCAGAATAACTCTTGCCAACAGGTGCTACTTCGAACTGAGGAAGCAATTGAGAAGTAAAGTCCACTCTCGACGAATGAAGACTTAATACTGATTTGGAGGCAAAGACATCATCTAATGAGTAGATAGAAATCGTGAGGTCTCGCGGAAGATTTATGGTCCTTTGAGCATTTGCAACGGATTACATCAGTCGATAAAACGATGAGTGTAGGAGATATACGACGACACAGACATAGTTCAGGGAATTTAGATTCACCGGCTAAGCTGGCTGGGTCATATCGTCCGAATGGATGAAAACACTTCAGCTGTGAGAGTATTCGACGCAATACCCGCCGGGGGAAACAAAGGAAGAGGAAGACCTCACCTTCGTTAGAAAAACCATGTGGAGAAAGATCTGGCTGCACTTGGAATCTCCAATTTGCGCCAAAAAGCTAAAAGGAACAACGACTGGCACGCTGTTGTAAACTCTGGCATAACCGCGTAAGCGGTGTCTACGCCAATAAAGAAGAAGATTACGAAGCACATCGGACAACCTCTAATATTATGGTACAACAGAAAGAAACCTGTACAAATATTTATATGGTATTCTTTATATTTTGTCCAATGCTATCATATCTCCCATTAGATCTATTTAGATAACAAATCCTAAGCTTAATCGCTGATAGACTTTTGCGAGAGAAATTATATGGCTAAAAATATATTTGGAGGCTTGTTGGTACCCGCCATAAAATTTATGTGAAATTTGCTTACCTTTTTTCACTTTTAGTCTATTTGTGTCCGCATATGCTCTCCGGTAATGCCAATTGTTTCGGTTATATCATTCACGTGTTTATTTATTTATATACATATTTGTAGATAGACCGCACAACGGTATATACATACGGATTTTCGATGAGTCGATGACTAATGTCTTCTTTCGGTGCACTCTCACGAATTGTGGGTGTTGATTTTATGGTTTTCAAATTTATTTGCTTGCCAACTTTTATTTGGTCTTATATTTTCGCATTTTTTGTATTTCGCTATTTACATTTGTTTTGTGTTTTTTCCTTTCTTTTGGAAATCCCAATTGTGGCAGATTTCAGTATTAATTTAGTTTTAGCTGATTTGCACAAATAGATTTCCGCTTTAAGCATTTTCTTGGCATTGAATTTATTTGGTTCTAATGTAGAACAAAATTGGTCAATTACATTTGTATTGTACATATATACATACAACACCATTTGGGGCAGTGTTGCAGTTGTTGCTGCAATTGTTTTATAATATAAAGAATTTTAGAATATACTAACTTAATTACTCATACCGCAAAGAAATTAATCATAGTACTATATAAATATTTTTGGGAAGAAGTTAAGAGTTTTTTTTCATATTTTACGTTATACATGACGGTCAATTGATATATAGATGGCCCTACTAGAATTAAATCCATTTAATTTCTAGTGAGCCCTAACCTTCAAAAGGCGTGTGTATAAATTTGACAGTTGTCGGATCATTAGTTTGTGTATTATACTCGTATCATTGCGTCAAGTACTCTGAGATTTCCTTAGTGAGGTTGATTACAAATTTAAACCGTTAAGGTTATAACCCCCCATTAGCGACTTGGCATGGCGCATGTCTTGGAGTTGTTGCCAATACCTCTCACTGCCTATTCCTTCTTTCTTGCCGAGCAGCTTCTTTATGGTATGAGAACCTGCCGCGCACACAGTTCTAGAAAGAACTTGGTTTGATGACAAGTTTTCGGAAACTGTCTCAGGAAAATCAACCATCAAAGATAGGTATGCTAAGTTAAGACGTGGAGAAATGAGTACCGAAGGCGATAAACCCAAAAGACGCCTAAAAGAGGCAAAAAAGACCGCAAAATAGTTTTGGATAACCGTAAAGTGAAGTTCATTCACGAATAATTGAGTATGAGAAAGCTATGGGCAAAGTGGGTGCCCCGCGAGCTCACTTTTGACAAAAACCACGACGAGTTGATGATTCGCAGCAGTGTTTGGATTTGTTCAAGTGTAATACATCCGAGCTTTGCATCGATATGTGCCAATGGATGAAACATAGTTTATCATTTCTCTCCGAAGTCCAATCGACAGTCATCCCAGTGGACTGCGCACGATGAACCCGCTCCAAAGCGCGGAAAAACGCAGCAGGGCGCCTGGCGTCTGTATTTTGAGATGCCCTATCCCACTATCAATAGCGGTATTGGACCCTTTGAAGGACGAAATCGCCGAAAAACGGCCGCATGTGAAAAAAATAAAGAAATTCCATTAATTGGCCCTCGAATTGCTTCCGCATTCGCCATATTTTCTAAATGTGTTATAAGCATTTAAAGATGAGACAACTTTTGTATTGTTCAACACCTTGCTGGGTGCTTTCCTAAGAAAAGGACAAGCACTTATTCAAAGGAATGTTAAGCACCCCAAAAGCTGCGTGCTTATATGTAGGTGGTTTTCGGTTCGGAGATTGATGGTTTTTCACAAAAATCCTGAACACCCTTGGAATGATAAAATTTACTGAAGCAAATAAAAAACATGATTGGATACTGCTAGAAGTCAATGATCCGAAACATAGGAGCAGACTCTGTATTCTACTTCAGATTGGCCATCACAGTACCAGACGCCAAACTAATAGAGATTGTTTGGGTTTTATTGAAAGCCCAAATATCATGAAAACTTTTAACGTCAACAAAAGGGACGAAGAGCAAACTGAAGAGATTCAAGTGTTGCCATTTCGTACTAAAAAACATCGGTTTGGTGTGGTTTGTGGGCCGGTGGAGTCAATGGTAAAAATGAAAACGGTGCTCCTTTGTCCATAACTCGCATTCAAAACAGTTTTGAGCTATTTATGTATGCTCTGTATATTCTTTGCAGAGTCTAGAAGCTATTTTACTAACATACATACATACATACATACATACATCATCAATAATTCTTACTCCACCTGCATACCGCGTAATCACGACCCCAATAAAAAATAAAAAAGTTCACCATATCTTAATTACTTTCAATCCACGGCTTAACAGCGAAAATACTCAACATTTCCTGTGCGAAAAATTTCATTCAGCAATTTTTAATTGTTTTCCAATGTTTACCAAGCCACCATATCAGCGCAATGCGTAATGAATTCAATAAATTTTTATGAATGAACGTTGAGTTCGAGTGAATCGGCTGGCATATATTTGTTTGTATGTGTGCTTATACATATATTTTACGATATGCGGCGTAATCGCAATGTAGGCGAAAGCCGCATTATTTCGAGGTCTTAAAATATAAAGAAAGGAAAAAGGGGGGAAAAAATAAAAATAAAGAAACCGAAGAACTCTTATCAGCAATATTTTACTGACCACTGCTTTAATTCTGGAGCTTCTTTTCGCATGTGCAAGAAAGCAGAATTATTCGGCTTAAATCGGTCTTAGCGGCTCAAAATATGGCACACGTCGAAATTCAAACACTTTTGGAGGTATTACGTAATTAGCATGAGATAATTATAATTATATTCTTATCAATATTTGCAATACGTGAGAATTTGGGTGCACTTAAACCGAGTGCGAAGAAAGGGAAAGTGAAATGTTCATTAAGAATGGAGAAGCTTGATTTTTATTCACTGAAAAAAAAACATCGGAGACCCTTTAAATGTATAGATATAATTGATCAGCGTGAGGAGTGAGCAACTTTTGTTGTTGTGAAAAACAATAAAATATTGCTTTTTGAGAAAAAATACAGTTGAAAAAAAACTCGGCTTGATGGCGAGTTTCCGGACACTGTTCCAGCAAAATTAACCGTCAAGGATTGGTATGCTAAGTTTAGACGTGATGAAATGAGCACCGAAGGCGCTGAACGCAGTGGACGCCCAAAAGAGGTTGCTATCGATGAAAATATCGAAAAAGTCCACAAAATAATTTTGGATGACCGTAAAGTAAAGTTGTGCGATATAGCAGATACTCTATAAATAAGAAAACATTCATTAATTCATGAATATTTGGGTATGAGAAAGGTATGTATGTGCGAAGTGAGTGCCGCGCGAACTCACTTTGAACTACGAGTTGATGATTCGGAGAAGTGTTTGGAGATGTTCGAGCGTAATAAACGCGAGGTTTTGCGTCGATATCTGACAATGGATGAAATATGGCTGCATAATTTCACTCCGAAGTCCAATCGACAGTCATCCGCGTGGACTACACACGATGAACTCGCTTCAAAGCGCGGAAAACCGCAATACCTGGATGGCATGGTTATGTCGTACGTATTTTGGGATGCGCTTGGAATGATTTTTATTGTTTACCTTTAAAAAGGAAAAACCGTTAAGAGCGACTATTACAAACCGTCATTAGACCGCTTGAAGAACGAAATCGACGAAAAATGGCCGACGTACTACAAAAATGGTATTGAATGGTCGGTATAACCAATGTATCACCTTTGAAGGAAACTATGTTGCATAAAAAAATGAATTTTTATTAAAAAAATGAGTTAAAAAAAAAATGTCCTTAAACTGAACGATAAAGTCCTCCAGCGGGCAGGGGGTAGAATTTGCCCGTGGTAAGGTATGCCTGTCCAAAGAAGCGACTAAAACCCAATAAGTACTATGCTAACAGATTTGACCGGAGACTTCATGCTCGTTGGGTTTTGCCCTTTGGGGAGATTCGTGGTGGCTATGGTTTAAACCTAAAGGCAGGTAAAATTTAAAATTCAGTTCAGTGTTGAGTCGAACTGCGGCCGGGTGCTGGACCCACAGCACGTAAGAGGTTTTAGATCGACTTCGAACTCGACCAAGGTAGAAAAGATGACCTTCCACCCGACCGATTAGAAATAATAATACTTGCAAATAGCATGTACTATTTAGGGCGCTGTTCAACGTTGATCTATGTGCTTTTTAAGCACCGTAAGCGAAGTAAACACTTTTTTGTTTTCGTGTTACGTAAGACCAAATGTCAAAAATGCGTACAAAGAAAATATAGATCGTTATTGAACACCTAAATCGGGGTTTGTTCAGCCGGAGCTGGTGGGTGTTGCTCTTGGGAGAGAATAATATGAAAACTCTATTTCAAAAGTAACTTCTCCAAAACGATTTTTATTTCTGAAGGTTCCCTAAGATTTCATAATTACACCAGATCTCTAATTTTCTTTGCAATTTCTGTTCGAGTGCGCTACCGAATATGCGATGGAACATTCCCTGAAGAAACATATTGGAGCGCGTCACAAAAATTATTTGCTTACTATTTTACAGAAAATTATTAAAAATAATTTTTTCCATTTATGGTTAGCATACCAATTATAAAATAATATTTTATATTGTTTATAGCCGTTTTATTCAAATTCTACGATTCATTTGTGAGAGGCGACTCTTGTAGACTTCAAACGCTTGGCAGTTCATTTGCGAACCGCTTTCTGCAAGTCATCAAATTAATAAATATTTGCATAAAAAATATTTTCCTCGCCGATCTGCTGACTTGACGAGTGATTTCTATTTATTTGCTAGTTTTCAAATTAAGCACAAGACGCCATGTGGGAGGGTTACTAATCGAGACATTAAAAAAAAATTAATAAAAATAAAGAGCGAAAATACAAATTGCGCCACAAAAAGATGTGTGTGAGTTAAAAATAATATTTTCATGTACTAAATTTGCGAGCGAAAGCGCAGAGCCAACTGGAAAAACTGGACGCGAATCAAAACAAACACTTTTCTTCACTTATGTGGGATTATTGGGACTAATCTTATAAAATTTGAAGAAAAAGTATGAGGAGGGAGAGATTAAACTTTGAAAGAATAAAGAATAATATTGCAAATATTATTAATAGTATAACACAATATTAAAAATGTTTAAATATTCCCCTTAAACCGCATATTTTGGGTTTTGAATTAAATTGAAAAAAAAAAACAAGAAAAAACGTCAACTTCGGCTGCATTGAGGATATAATTGCCTTCAAAAATGGAAAAGGTTTCTTGTTAAAACTTCTAATCGTTCTGTTTGTATGCCAGCTAATAGTTATAGTGTTCTGAACAATTTTTCGGACATGCCACATTTCGAACGATCATGGCTCAATCGAAATTTCATAGGGTCTCTTACGTTTCTCTCTGAGTATTATAAACTTCGTGGCAAACGTGTAATACCGTGTTCAGGGTAAAAGACATAATCTTAAAAGCTCATGCTTATTGAGGGTTAGCGCCTTGCGTTATTCTACAGAAATGTAATGGATGATTCAAGTAGACGTACTTTTTTCAATAACCTTTTTTTGACAGATCGCGTGTGAGTGGTGTCAAGCTATTTCATCCCAAAAAAACTTACGTCAGACTAACGTTTACAAATCGGTCAACTTTATTACGAAAATCCTCGTTCTGTAAAGAATGTGTTTCGCTTCGCTCAACTTATGGTCAACATAATAGTACCTGAGCCTACTATTCGCAACATTGTCAGCCATCTTGAGTCCCAGCATTTATTATTGGATAATATTCGACCGAATAGATCACGAAGAGCGTGGAGAGTCAATTCGGCACCGTTCGCAACAACTCGGACTGACGGCGCATTTTACTTCGAGATCTTAAATTGGAAGCGTTTTAAATACAGCTTGTGCACGAACTGATGTCGCTCGTGAGTTCTTGAACATTTTCAAGAAGATCTGTTTTCGAGCCTAATTTATTTAGGGATGAGGTCCATTTCTGGCTCAATGGATAAGTAAACAAGCAAAATTGCCGCATTTGGGATGAAGAGCAACCTGAAGAGATTCAAGAGGTGCCATTTCATTCAGTTTGGTGTGGTTTGTGCGCCGAGGGAATCATCGGTTAACGATATCTTTTTAAGGATCAGTAGTATTCTGCTATAATCGAGCGCTCCAATCAACTTTGATACCTTCCTTCCATCACTTGTAAACCCCTGTGAAACATCCCTCTCTGTTTCTTGCTTTGTATGATAATCGAAATTAACCGAAAATGTAACCAAATGATTGCAGATATAGTCTAACTGCATACTACTATTTCACATTAGAAATTTAAAGAAACATATTTTGGGCAATTTCTGCCTAACTTGGTGCGTTGTGGTTGCCTAGGAAAATTTAGAACCGAGAAGTAAGGTTATTCATTTTGGAAATATCCCCAAAATCTCGACTCAAGTTAAAAACCCTGATTATTCGCACTTTTGCGCATTTGTAGCCCATATCTTAGCTAATTATGAAACGATTTTTAATGTAAGAACGGTTTAAAAAAAGTAACTCAGACCTTTCGAATGCTATATAGATGTCTTAATAAAGCTTAAGAGATTTATTTGTTTTTGCACAAAAAACTTCAAATATTGATTCAAATAATGCGCTTAATACCGAGTTTAGCGAAAGTTCTTTTTTTTAAATCAATAAAAAATTGCCTAAGTTATCGTTTTTGTTATGTTTTTCATTTAGAGCGAACTGTTATATAAAATTTTATTGAATTATTCTGCTTTCAATGACTCAATTTTTTTGATAAAAATATCTTGAAAATAAATTTTCTTTCGACACAAATACGCTTTTTTAGTTTTCCTTATACATTTTTTTTTTGTTTTTTATTAAAAAATATTAACTTTGAAAAACAATGTGTAATGATTTTGCTATGGAGCAAAATTTAGAAATTTATAGTTACGAGAACGCTTTCTAACTAACATATTTTTAAAATAATTCACAAATTTTAAAAATTTTCGAAATTTTTTATTTTTTTTTTAATATTTATTTAAAAAAAGGACAAATAGAAGATGATTCTTTCTTCACAAACACATTTTTTTAAACATTCCTTACATTAAATATTTTAATTTATGTTACAATGGTTTTACTAAATTTTTTTTTAGATTTGGAAAATAACCTTAGGACTAACAAACTAAATTTAGAATATTTCAGGAAAAACGATATCTAAATTTTATATTTAAAAAAAATTTTATGTTTTTAAAATATTTCAAGAATTCAAAAATATCACATAAATTAAAAATTGTTTTTTTTTTTTACTATTTACTTTTATAATTTCGTTTCTACATATATTTTCAGGAAGTCTTTTCATATTTACGTAAAAACTTTATTATCCGTCTTTTCGACTTTAAGCTTACATAAAATGAAAATATTTTGCTTTCAAGGTATCTTAATACTTTTAATAAAAAGATTGAAGATAATATTTTTCTGCAAAAACAACAATTTTATTAATTTTCAATTTTTTTGTTTTACACAAAAAAATTTTATGTTTTTAAAATATTTTAAAAATTTTAAAAATTTTTGAAAAAAAAAAATTTTACTTTTTGTCGCAATATTTGGAATATAGCACTCAGACCTTTTTTTGGAATATTGAAAGCGATTCGTACTAAAATTAAACTTTGAATTTCATATAATTTTCTGTCGGCGTTTTAATAAAAAAAACATTTAATTTTGCCCTAAATATTTATTAAAATAATTTTATATGGACTTTTATTCATATTATTGTAAAAATTCAAAATTTAGCATTTTATATATTATACTTTCTGTTTGAAAACTTCTATTTTAATTTCTTTTCTGAGAATTTTTAAATTTTTTTTAAGTCCAGCTTTCTATTAATTTTTTTTTTAATATGAACGAGTGATGACATTTTTTTGCGACTTTTAATTTTTCCTAATTTTGTTTTGTTATTTTAACGAAACAGTTTTAATTTTTTTTTAATATGAATGAAACGATTTTCAAAACTTCAAAACTAATTTGCTCTCATCAAAAACTTATTATTGCGAATTTCATATAACAAAGAATTTACTCAACTTCAACCTTGCCAACTCAGTCAACCCAGCAAAATACAAAATTTTATGTAAAATTCTGAATGCATAATTATGAAATGCACTTTTGAGCAAAAGAATATTAACTCTTTGCTCATTTGCTCTAACAAATGGCAGCACGTTAGCGAATACCAATTTCCCTTTTCGCTAATTTTTCGCCAAAGCAGACATTACACTGGCAATGCACATCAACGTAATTTGTTGTGTCATTAAAAATTTGTTAATTAGTTGCATGCAACAATTTGTTGCAATTTTATGCGCATGAAACGGAAGTGCACAAGAGAACGTACAAAAAAATAATAAAAAAAGTTGCAAAGACAAATTAATTTGCCAGCGACTTGTGACAGGCAAAGGGAAACGTTGAAATTTCAAAGACTTAAAATCGACAACAACAACAGCAACAAGAAATAAATGAAAGGCAATAAACAATCAATGCACCAAAAAAATCGCAAAATTATTTTCACACCTTTTCAACGCAGCAGCAAAAAACTAAAAAAAAAGTTGGAAAAAGCCAACAACAGCAGCAACACACGTGTTAATTGAGACGTGTTATTGCCCAATCGGCTGCTTTAGCTCGCTAAGTCCCTAAAAGTTTTCATACAAAGTATCTTTTTAACACTTTAAATTCACATTCACCGTTAACACTTCTTTTAAAATTTTTTTTTTTTTTGTTTTTTCTCACAAATTAACACAAATTTTTGTAGGCAGCACTTTTAAGCGCTGCAGCGTGTGCTTTGCTTTATCACTTCAACTTGGGCTCAAGTTTTGTATTTGCTTCATATTGTATTTTGTGGTCCGTTTAGCCGCTATAAATCGTTCGTTGCATTTGCTGGTCGAACGCCAACTGAATTTTCAAAACCGAATTTCGCATTTAGGTAAGAAGAAGGCAAATTTCCAACTTTGATAGCGCGACCGTCGTCGACTTATGCACGACTTGCGTCTGTCGTCCATCGTCTGTCGTTCGACGGCCGTTCGAACGACCGGCTAAGTGCTGGTGGAGGCGACCGGCAACGATACGAGCGCTGCAACAGCAACTTGCTGTTGCTTGTTGTCGTCGTCGTTGCTTATTTGCCAGTTGTGTTATTGTTGCTTTGTTGCTGTTGGCTTTTACTGTTGCTTCGGCTGTTGCTGGACGTGGCTGCTTGCATGCTTGCATAGCTATGCCCCGATGTTTGTATGTGTGCATTACCTGTGTGCGTGTGTGTGTTTGTGTGTGAATTTGCACAGGTAAATGGGGGTGTGTCGGTGTGTGCGCTTAGCTGGTCTCATTTGCCTCAGTGTTTCCCAAGTAACTGTGCATTAACACGATCAGAGGTGGTTCGCGTGTCACTTCGTATTTGCGTTTAATTATCGTTGAATGATTCTTAATGGTTAGTGACTTATTTTTTAGATTTTAGTGGGTAGTTTCCAAAGGTTAAGGGGTCCCGGTGGTCTAGAATTTTCAAAAAATCGATTTTTTTTGATAGTTCGAAAGTATAGTCCTTTAAGAATATACTGTACTGCTTCTACAGCCGTTTTAGCAGGTAGCGCGCGGTCGAGGGGCTCGATGAATGGATGCTTTGTACGTAATTTATCTCAAAACTACTTTTTTCGGCGTGCCGTTGATGAAAAAAAAACTATCCATCCGAATATCTTGGAATTTTAATATGGTGTTTATAAGATCAATATCTATCGCTGGGACTACGATCAAATTTTAATTTTAAGAAATTCGATTTTTTTTCGAAAAAAATCCAAAATGGTCCAAAAATAGCTGTTTTCAGAATCTGAACTTCAAAAGCGCGAAACTTTTTAAATTAATTTTTTTTTTTGGTTGTAGTCACAGAGATAGCTGCACTCCTACTGATTAATAATTTATTTGGTTTTTATGTTTCAGATGTTCAGAAGAGTCAAAATCAACAGCGGCACCGGTAGTCATCCTTTAAGATAGCTTTTTTTGGACGCCATTTTTAATATTGTTAAAATATTTTTTACTTAACAAAAAATATTTTTGTACTTTTTATAAGTGTATAAATAAACTGTAAAAATTTTAAATTCATTGCTCTTTTTTTTAAATAAAAAAAAGTCCTGAAAACACCCTTAATTTGAGGGTTCTAGACCACCGGGACCCCTTAAGCGCCTTGTGAGGTAGGATGTTTAGACTTAGCTCTAGTAAGTTTTTTGGTATGTACTTTAAACTTAATTAGGCCTTTATAGAGCACTCTAAAGTCGTCCGAAATCATTACTAAGTCCTTGACTTCGGTCATTATCGTATTGGGTATATGATTCTAGTTAAACCGGAGAAACAGGTATTTTTTTTTAAAGAGATCAACTGGGTGTACATAGTAAATATATATAGACATTCTCTTCCAATTAACACAAATTTCTCAAAACCACTCTTTTTCTGAAATCTTGCAAAAGCCTTTCATGGAAATCAATCTCTGCGGGGCTTGGGATTTTGGAAAATTACTCGATGTATTTATTTTTTGTATTCTTGTAATCTGTTGCTACAGAACAAAAAAAAAACGTACGAGTTCATAGATGGGTGTAATCAGACCACTGTCACGCCCACAAAACACCATTAACCGAAAACCTATAAAGTGACATAACTTTATAAGCGCTAAGTTAAGATATAAAGCTGGTACAGAGGATCGCAGTAACATGGGAAAAGTGGGGGTGGTCCCACCTTCTAATAAGTTTAATGCACATATTTCCTAAACCACTAAATCTACAATAACCAAATTTGCTGAGTGCAAATCTTATAAGAACTTCTACCGCCAATAAGAAAATGGATGAAATCGGAGGATGAAGCCGCTAACTCCACATATAACGGTACGCTTAAAAACTACTAAAAGCGCGATAAATCAATCACTAAAGACGCCAGATACATTCAATTTTGCCTCTGAAATAGTATGAGAGAGCTTTATGGAAGCTCCTGTGAAAATTGGACTATGGGCGTTGCACCGTCCACTTTTTGGTGTAACCCCATATCTCGGAACCAGACTGACCGATTTCGACAAAATTTAGTACCTGGCAATGTGAAAACTTGATTCGTTCAGTTTCCACTAAAAAAATCAAAAAACAATTGATATATCGGAATAAAACTTGGCACGAATAATATTTTTAGTGTGTGCCATCTTAAGACCAAAAATTATTTTAATCCCACGAAAACTATTCAAGCCCCTAGGAACCGAATATTTAGACCCCGGTACCTATAGTTGACTTTTGATCGAAAATGAGTTGAATCGGGTCGACACTTCCCTCCATATACTGTAAAATTTCTGTAAAAATTTTCGAGCTTCCGGGTGACTTTAAGCTGAATATACATACCTATCTGCCAATATTTGATTTATCTCAATGAAAATTACATTCCTTGTTTCACCCAAAACATTAAATCTTGTGCCTTAAACAGTTCAAATTGGGCGAAAACTTGACCTAGTTCCCATATAACTATTACCAGGATTTTCGAACATCTGGCTAACTTTACTCCACGCGATTGGTAATTATATGTGAGGTACCTTAATACATCTCAGAGAACATTTTATTAGTATGTGACACGATAATAGTCAAAAGAAAAAATCGGGTCCATACTTCCAATTACCATATAATACATACGTTTTCTAACAAAGCTTATGCCGAATATGTAGGTGTAGGTCAAAATATAAGTTATAAATAGTATATGATTTACATTTTCATAAGCTTAGATTTCGATCCTCTGGTTGACGTTTTACGCCTTCAGGTATTCCTCTGACATTGACTCTTCCAAGTTGCATGAGTATAAATGTTTTGTTGTTCGGTTGCACCTTAGCCTTTCCTTACTTGTTTTAATTTTACTTTATATCGTCCATAAATATAACTATTGGTGAAATATTTGGAATGACAGAGGGCATATATGCAAATATTTCGCATAATATAATAAAAAAATTGTACAGAAAATGAGCTGAATCGATCTACGTAAGTACTTCCTTGCAGTTAGAGGACTAATTGACATTTATTACTTTATCAGAACTAACCAAATAGGACGGCTATTATATTCATATAGCTCTAGACTGCCAATAGTTGCCTTATTGTTATAAATCTACCAAAAAAAAAATTGTATATAAATCTACCAAAAAAACAACATTGAAGTCGGAGATTAATCCTTAAAATTAACACTAAACATACAATAATGAATTATTTATCTAGATGTATAATCTTTTATATGCTTACATTTTCTATATTAATTTTATTGACATGACTCATTTTCTTAAAATATTAAGATTTTATTCATCTTAAAATCTCAACAATAATTTCGGAGAAATATATTTTTTTCTCATTTTCAAAAAAAAAAAATAAATTTTAATAATATTTTAAAATCTTAAAATCCGAACAAAAGTTTGGTAGCCACTGCACTGAAGTCACTAATACCCATGACGGTATACATATACACGCGCATTTACGAGCTACTAACAACCACATACGTGTATACATGCGCACATTTGCTTTCGCGTATTTCACTTCTAACAACATGTTGCTAGCAACATTACATTCAATGATTTTTTAGGCGGGAAACGCACTTCCGGCCGCAGTTTTATTGTTTGCGTAAGCATTTACTTAACGCTAAGCGACATGCTGAGAGTGCAATGTTGCGAAGATGGCACGTGCCGAAGATAATATGTTGCTGCGCTCTCTTTTTCTCTTAACAACACTCTGTTCCTGGGGAGTTGTTTTTAACATTAAATTTTCTTATTTGGGAGAATATTTATGGATGAGAGTTGAATTTAATTGTATTTAAATTTTTTCTTGGTTTTAAAAGGTTTTTTATAGTTATGTGGTTTTTAAGCACACCTATAATTCAGCGTAATGATCAAAAATTTTACTGTATTATAAACAAACCTTGAATGGATTCCACTAAAAAAGCATATCGGACATAAGTAGTTTCATCGAAACCTCAAAATGGTTTGAAAGAGAAGGTGAAACGTAATGGCAAATACAGGAGGTTCTACGAACAGTGCATCAAAATAGCACATCAAGTGTTAATTGAGCCCGATAGGGCTGCACTCCTACCTACCTAGCTATAAACATAAGGGTTTGCATATTTCGACCACTTTTTCAAGCAATTGGTACCATATGACAATAGCGCGTCGAATATTCTCTTCCACGAAGTTAATCGTCTCGGGCTTATAGAGCACAGACCAACCAACCTTCACAAAAGGACAGAAAAAATAGTCCAGCGGTATTAAATCGTATGATTTAGGAGACAATGCCACTTGCCTAAGACGCGTCATGGCTGTGTGGCTGGTACCGCCGTTTTGTTGGAACCAAAGTGGACCACCTCAACATTCTCCAATTCAGGCACGAAAAAGTCGTGGCTTTACAGATATGAACCAATGGTTCTTATGCCCATAAAGCACACCAAAGAGTGTCTTTTTGTGGAAGAAACGGCGTGTCAACAATTGCTTTGCGTATTATCATCACTCCAAGTGCGACAATTTTGTTTATTAACGTGTCCATTAAATCAGAAGTGAACTTTATCGCTGAACAAATTTTTCTTGTGGAAATCTATTCAACGAACGTGTGACGGCCCTGGATGGACGTTCGGCTAAAATTCTTGCACGAGTTAGAATCTGTAAAGGCACAGCTCCGTGCCTTACGTGTGATGGCGGATGGACTCATTTAGGTCTTCTTTGATACTGTGGTCCACGAATACTTTAGAACTTAGGGATGCAACTTGTAATAATTTCTGCCTTAAGATATTTGTTTGGGTTGGGTCTACTTCATAATAAACCCGTTTTTGTAGAACCAAAACAAAACAGTAGCTTATGATATGATAACAGTTGTCCAAACTGCAATTTTATCACAATTAATTAAAAAAAAAAATTAAATTTGTATGACAAAAAATATTCAATAAAATGAGTTTAAAACCTGCTTAATTATCTTAGAAGTTATTTAAATTTAATTTTTTTAATGTGCTTCCCCGGAGAAATGTAATGATTGTGAGAATTCAGGTATGATTATCCAAAAAAACTAAAAGAAGCAATGCTGAAAAAAGAACCAACAGAACAGACAGAAGCAAGTTAATTAGAATAGTAGACGAAGCCTACGCAGGCGTAAACGGGGCTATTATGTCTTGTCCAACTGATGCCCTTAATTTGTTCCTGCATCAACTGCCCCATAGACGTTTTTATTTGGAAAGCAATTTCGGATATCAGAATAAAGGAATTAGGAAGTTGCAACCGGAAAGAATATAAATGTGGCGCCATCTTGAACCAGCTAAACCTAAGTAAATCAGAGTATATCCTCACAAGGTTAGATTTAAATAGTCACTTTTAGGTGAAGTTATCTTCTTGACGTGAGTGGAGAAGAGATTTAGTAGGGGATAATAATACAACCACTATCTGTTCAAAATGGGCTGCGGAGTATGAACGGGGGTATACACCACTGATCTTGACATCTCTCTTTCTCTCTATCCGGTTAGGATACTATGTATAGAAAAGACCTGTGGAGGTCTATAGAATATCTACGGGAGGCTACAGAAAGCAACCATATCCACGGATAGCCAGGCGGTATAGCCACAGACTAGTTCCAGCGTAGTCAACAGTTGCAATTAGGCTTTAAGCTCATAGGAAGTTCAACTTCATTTGATTCTAATTTGCATTGCCACTTTAATACCATGCATGTTGAGAACGATTAAAAGAAAGCTATAAACGCGTTTTGAAGTCATAGCTCAAAACAGATGGAAATCAATAAACAATTGTCCAATAACAAAACAGATATAACCTAAGTATAGCAAGACTAGAACTAAAACTTATTACCTAGGTCCAGGAAAAGTACCATACATACAGACTTACAGTTACTATAACGAGGTACAGACCTTTTGGAGAGCATGCTCTAAAAATAGGTCTGCGCCATAACAATACAAGCTATCTATCACAAACCTGACTCTGAATACCTGGAATCCATCAAACACTAAAGCTTGAATGGTGACTAACGCATATGTATGGAATGTCAAAACGAAATGCTCTAACCAACTAAAATTTGGTAAGTAAAGTTCTCTCTTGCACGGTCAAAGTTACTGCCAGAAAAACATGTTCAAGAATGGTTTATCTTTTACCAATAGAAACTTATTTGCTTAATATACTAATAAATAATAACGGGTGTCATCTAAGTAGAGGTACTTTTTTCAATATCTTCTTTTTTTTGACAGATCAGGCTTGAGTTGTGTCAAGCTGTCATTTTATTTTTATTCAGTATTGTTTGGTATTTCTTCGAGGAAAGAATACAGATCGTTCAACTTTAATACAAAAATTCACGTTCTGTAAAGAATATGTTGCTGAGAGTGTACACGAAGACCATGGAGAGTGGATTCGGCGCCGTTCGCAGCAACTCGGACTGACGTATGGAACGAGTTGACGCATTTTATGTCGAGATCTGAAATCCGATGTTTCAGCGGAGCGGCTCATTTTTGGCTCAATGAGTGTGTAAATGAGTTAAATTGAAGCAATTGGGGCGAAGGATAACCCGAAGAGATTCAAGAGCTGCCATTTCATCCCGTAAAATAACGGTTTGGTGTGGTTCGTGGGTCGGTGGAATCATCAGTCCATATTTATTCAAAAATGATGCTGGTGAGCAGATAATTTCATGTTCGATTGGCACTCAAGATCGTGTGATAAAGTCTAAAGTCTTTGCGGACAATCCCGCTTCAGGTTTTGGAGCAAAACATCACGCGAGTCAACAAATGGACCTTCTGAGACGTAGTCGTGGCCAATATTTAGAGGAGATAATCTTCAAAAAATTAATGCCAAAGAATGTTATTTCGAAAGATAATAAACATTCTCTATTAAATTTGAAGTTTCTTGGTTTTTCTTTAACTGAAATCAAGCTTGTAAGATTTCAGATGAAGCATAGTTTTTTAACGTAGGCTTTTAAGCGCTTTGTGTTTGTTTTGCTTATAACCTCAAACGTTTTGCACTATCATTATCATTATGAGTACAACAGAGCTACTGAAGATTTTCATCTCAAAGACGCAACAACAAATGTATGCTGATTACTTATGCTGCACACGTCTTGGTCATTCGTTGCATGCCGCATATTGCAACCGCCAATCGCTCCCCTCAGCTCCCCACAAACTTTCAAACGCAATTGTTGCAATTATTAGGGATTTTCACTGCTTGCAACACCAACAACAACAATATATGCAATAGACAATAGTTATATGCGGGCAAGCAGTAATAACGCAACTTTAGATGCAACAATATAGCCGTGGTATAATAACGCCGTAAACACTTACTCGTTTGCGGCAACGCGGCTGCCTGCCACATTGGCTGGCATGCGGCGAGTAAAGTAGCTCATTAGATGCACTTTTCAATAAATTTTTGCTACGAAAATGGCAAATTCATTCATTGGTTCACTCATTACTGCCACTATGGATGTTGCATGGGCCATATCATTACTCTTCGGCTGATAGCCGTCGTACAGCAATAGCAAATCTATTGCAACAATATTTGTATTTGCACTTGTATTTGTGCAATTTGGACTGTGTGCAATAGTGTGCGCACATTTTTGTGAATTCATACCCGAGCAATAACGTTGCATGCTGGGTATAATGTTCATATAATGCTTGTTGTGAGATCTTGAGTGATCGATGTGGACATTGGACCCAGAGATACTCTCACTTCTTTAAACCTAAAGCAGAAAACACGTTAACTTTAGTTGCACCGAAACTATGATGCCCTTCACAAATGTAAAAGTTTCTACAGAGGACCTTAATTTTTATCGGTCAGTTTATATGCCAGCTATATGTTATAGTGATTCGATCTGACCAAATTCTATGAAGAATATACCTTTGGCTTAAACATAAATAGAAAAGTTTTCCATACAAAACCATCACTTTGATCGTTCGGTTTGTATAGCAGTTGAGTGCTATAATGGGCTGATATGGTCGGTTAGGACAAAACAAAATTTCAGATCGATTTCACATAAACTGAGGGACTAGTCCGCATTAGGCGGACAGACGGACGGATGGACGGACACGGTTAAATCGACTTAGCTCGTCATGCTGATGATTTATCTATATATTTTATATGGTCTGCGATGTTTCCTTCTAGTTGGTACATACTTCCTGACAAACTATATATACCGCATTTGGGTTATAAAATGTATGAATCCGATTGAAAAGTTTCGAACAAGCTCGAAGCCGTCTTCTTTATTGCAGGATGGCTCTACTTGCATGAAGTCTGCTATTTCAACTGTCCCTTGGTTTCTGTTGTACCAATACCTTGATGTTTCTTCGGCAGTCACGAAACGACACAGAAATTTGAATTGCGTTTAAACCGTATCCAATACCGCTGGTATCACGGTTACGCTTTTTATAGTGAACAAAAATTGGCATCCCTCCGACAGCCTTCTCATCGCCAAAATTTCGAGGAGTGTATGACCCAAGCGATATTTTTAGATGCTATCTCGCGGATTATCAGACGCCGAGATAATGAATTTTTGCCACATTATCCTCAGTGGTTCCCGTTTTCTGGTCACCTTGGCATGGCTTGACAGTAGCTATCGATTCAAAAGGGTCACACCAATGCGATTTTGATTTCACAGCACGAGTTCTGTAACAAAGAATTTAATACTAAATTGCTGATATTGCTCTTTCTCTCTCTCTTTCTACAAGCGGCAATACAGAATTATGAATCCAATTTGGCTGAAACACTGACAGTATGGCCTGGGAGAGTGGACTAGAAAATAGTGGCGCCACCGGTGGGTCTAAGTGCTTATTGAATCAAACTTCGTATAGTAAGACATATTCCTCTCCATATCTACTGAAATATAGGTTCTTTCGAAAGAAGAAGCCAAAGGTTACACCACAAAAATTGCCCAACACATGTTAACCGGATTTGTAAAAAGAGTTCCAAGTATAGGTGCTTTTTTCAACACCGTTTTTTGGCATATCGATGATAATCGGCGATTTGATGCTTGAAATTGGAGGTGAAGGTGATCTCGGCGATACTTGCTTTCAACAAGACGTCGTGTCGGTGAGCAGATAATTTCACGTTTTGGGTCGGTCGATTGGCTACCAAAATCGTGTGATATCACACCGTTAAACTTCTTCCTGTGGGGATATATTGTCAAAAAAGTTGTGGTATTTTCGCTAGTTGGCGCTGAAAGCGCGTAGTTCTGGTTTTATTCATCGCATCGGGTCATGCTATACCTTTTTGGAAAGCCCATTTCACGCGCTAACACGTGTTTGATTGATTGTCGTGTCTTTTAAGTCGTTCGTGAGTTATAGCGTCGCAAACATCGAGTAAAATAAAGAGAAAATACGTCATATTTTACAGTACTACTACGATAAAGGTAAAAATGCATCTCAAGCCGCCAATAAAATTTGTGCAGTTTATGGACCCGATACAGTTTCCATTTCCACCGCACAACGATGGTTTCAACGTTTTCGTTCTGGTGTAGAGGTGGTCGAAGATGCGCCACGCTCCGGAAGGCCTGTCGTCGAAAATTGCGATAAAATCGCTGAATTTGTCGAAAGAGACCGGCATAGTAGCAGCCGTAGCATAGGTCAAGAGCGGGCATGAGTCATCAAAAATTAATTTCAATTTCAATAAAAAAAAAAAAAAATTCAATAAAAATACCGCAAGACTTTTTTGACATTGCAATCAAATTTGAAGTATCTGTTTTTCTTTAAAAATGTAGGGAACCTTGAAATGGATCACCAATTTAATGACTTAGCATCAGCAGGTATTTTTTTAAGTTTATTCGCCCACATTTAATTACTCCACCCTTAAACTGCCCCGTCTATCACATCCCTCAGAGATTTAGAGGGATTGAGTTTAGATCAGCGTTGAGCTTCGAAATTATTATTGCTAAGGGAATATAGGAGCTACATTTCCCATTACAGCCAGTTCTAGGTAACCGATATTGATCTGGATTTTATCTGAGCAAAGGCTGGTTATACCGGTGATTCAACTCTCTTTGAATCGTTAAGATTTGGAGTTTTTGGTCAAGGTAAACGACTCTAGCCGAATATTTAATTATGTGCGAGAGATATTTGGTATCATTCTGGCTAACCACCTCGACCTCTACTACCAATCTGCAAGGGTCTTTTGGTATGTGCCGTTAAAAAAGTAGCTTCCGCTCGAGCTTAGGCCACCTCAAATGGTTTCTTATATTTTACCAACTGCTTTGTGATTGTTGCTTTACGTTTTCGTCACTGATGACGTCGTAAGAAAATCCTATCGGCGATCTCATTGCGCTCTTAATATGTGTGCAACACGCAAACGCTCAATAAAATGCCTTCAACAATTGACGATTTTTCAATAGGATACTTTGTATGTTGGTTTTGTTGCCGCTATTGTTGTTTGTTGGTATTGTTGTTGTTGTTTTAATGGTAGCAGCAGCCAATTCAACAAGTACAACACATGTACTCATCTGTTAGCTGTTAGTTGCAACCGTGCAACATGCGACTGCTGCAATCACTGCCACACAAATAGCATGTTGCAAGTCGGTCTCTTTATATGACGAACACAAACACAACGACACACAGTCATACCGAAGCTGTGGCTCATTGTGCTGTTTGCACTTTACCGTCTGCTGGCTGCGTGCTTGGCAACCGTCTGCCTCAGCGGCTACTGACTTTTTTCGTTAGCACCGCAACGAAATTCACTGCCACAAAATGTTGCCGAGCGTGGAAGCTACCAAACTGCCACTTGTTGGCTGCCTCTTCTATGTTTTTGTTGCATTTGTGTTTGCCATACGTGTTTGTTTTCGTTTTTCGGTTTTTTAGCATTGTTGTTGTTTATGTGTTACAGCTGGTATGTGGCGAGTATCTTGCAATTAGATCTAAATTATAACTCCGCTGGTGCCGTAAAGAAATCATTGTCTTTCATGTTGCCACGCTGTTTCACTTTAATAATGCACCGTATGTATGTATCCATAAGTGTGTATGTGTGTCAGTGTATTGTCGTGCTGTGATTTTCTATGTTTGCTGTTGTTGTAGTTTGTTGTTTGCGCTAATTTGGCATTTTGTTGCACTTTTCATGCTGAGTAGTTGCACCCAATGTTATCGCATGGGAATTATACCCATGCACATAATTATACATATGTATATGTAGTCCCACATATAAACTTACATATGTATGTATACATATATTTCTTTTTCTTCTTGCTTTATATACTCGTCCACAAAACTCAAACGAGACCGAACAACCTTGGTACTAAATCTGCCACCTATAGACCTCTTCCCTGAAAACTGCGCAGCAAAATCGGCGGAACGGCTACTGGCTGCAGGTGAATTTATATATAACCTTCGGACCCAGCTCGGTGGGTAATGGCGTTTTGGCAAACATCGACTGCATGATCCCACTTTTCCACTGGAAAAGAAGGTTCAAAGTAAACATAAAAAAAAAAACAAGTAAGGAAGGGCTAAGTTCGGGTGTCACCGAACATTTTATACTCTCGCATGATAAAGTGATAATCGAGATACCGTTATTAGCAACTTTATTGCGAGAATATAAAAATGATGCCCTCTGAATTGCATGAAAACATTTGAGAGATTTACTGATATTTTCGGTTAAAAATTAGGTTAGGTTAGGTTAGCCACTGAATTCTTCTTGTTCGATATAAGGGACCTTGAAAAGTTATAGTCCGATCACGACAATTTTTCCACAAGGGATCAGCTCAAATACCGTATTTGTGTAAAGTTTTATTCCGCTATCATCATTGGTTCCTAATGTACTATATATTATACAGAGAAGGCATCAGATGGAATTCAAAATAGCGTTATATTGGAATAAGGCGTGGTTGTGAACCGATTTCACCCATATTTCGTACATGTTATCAGGGTGTTAAGAAAATATTATATACCGAATTTCATTGAAATCGGTAGAGTAGTTCCTGAGATATGGTTTTTGGTCCATAAGTGGGCGATGCCACGCCCATTTAAATTTAAAAAAAAGGGTGCAGCTTCCTTCTGCCATTTCTTCCGTAAAATTTAGTGTTTCTGACGTTTTTTGTTAGTCGGTTAACGCACACATAACCTTTGTATGGGAGGTGGGCGTGGTTAATATCCGATTTCTTCCATTTTTGAACTGTATATGGAAATACCTGAAGGAAACGGCTCTGTAGAGTTTGGTTGACATAGCTATAGTAGTTTCCGAGATATGTACAAAAAACTTTGTAGGGGCGGGGCCACTCCCACTTTACCAAAAAAATTTCGACCAAATATGCCCCTCCCTAATGCGATCCTTTGTGCCAAATTTCACTTTAATATTTTTATTTATGGCTTAGTTATGACACTTTATAGATTTTCGGTTTTCACCATTTTGTGGGCGTGGCAGTGGGCCGATTTTGCTCATCTTCGAACTTAACCTTCTTATGGAGCCAAGGAATACGTGTACCAAGTTTCATCATGATATCTCAATTTTTACTCAAGTTACAGCTTGCACGGACGGACGGACAGACGGACGGACGGACAGACAGACATCCGGATTCGACTCTACTCGTCGCCCTGATCACTTTGGTATATATAACCCTATATCTGACTCTTTTAGTTTTAGGACTTACAAACAACCGTTATGTGAACAAAACTATAATACTCTCCTTAGCAACTTCGTTGCGAGAGTATAAAAATGGTTGGCGTAAAAGCAACTCGCAACACCCTAAACATTTATACGGATGGCATGAAAAGGGACGATGGAGTTGGTGAGGGAATATTCTGTCCAGAGTTAGGCATAAGGCAGACTTTTAAGTTGCCGGACGACTGTAGTATATTTCAAGCTGAAGTCTTTGCTATTGCGAAAGCCGTTGAGCTAACCTTAAATGCACCTGCAATCAATTCCAGAGTAACCTCGTATCACATACCGGCCATAAGTGTCTTGGGAAGCAGAGAAGCAGTAGAAAGTATTGCCAGAAGCAAGAGACTTCACTTCTATTGGGTGCTGGGCCATAAAGGTATCGAGGGCAATGAAATAGTGGACAGATTGCCAAGAATGGTGACGGCTAACACCCGAAAACGTGATAAACATTGGGAAACCCATGCATTGTCTATACGGCGATCTGAACAGAAGCATGGTACACAAAATCGAACTACCTGGAAGTAAATCTGCGAAAGTCATGTGCCAAACGGTAGATCGAAGGTATACACAATTCCTGTTGACACTCGATAGTTCGGAATACTAAGTGGTCACTGTCTGGTGGCGACTCGCCCGCAGAATGGGACTGACAGATTGAGAAGACTTCAGGAAATGTCTAGCTCAAAGCACCAGGGAAGCAATGGAGCATCTGTACTATGCTGTAAGCTACTGGGTCCCCACGGTTAGATATACTGGAGGAAGTATCGATAGTGAGGCCGGAGGGTCTGTTAAAATTCGCGTCATCCTAAAAAATGACTACTCCTCATGTACCCAGTAAGTGAACTCCATCTGGCATCGTAAAGTACCACAACTGGTCTATGCGTGGTTCATGGGGCTACTAGATTAACCTAACCTAACCTAATATCAATGCCAGCCACTTCGCTAAGTTCGCCGAAGGTATGTCTATAGAGATATTTCAATATCTTGCTTGAAAAAGCTGGATGATTCCACTTCGCCTTTTTCCATACAGCTTTGGCAAAAAGCGTCCGTCAGAAAATTCAATCACGCCGCTTACCTTTTAGGCAGTCAGCTTAAAAATGCAGCGAGATTTATTTTGCTAGGAGCAAGTAGCTTGCCGCCCTTACTTCAGGTCCATAGTTCCAGCGCTAGAATGCAACTCGCTTTCAATGCGACAAAATTGGGGTGAGGCTAGTATACAAGTCTAGAATAGAATGGAAAAATTAAGAAAGCTTAAAGCAATTGCTAAGACGGTAGTTCTAAGCGTACAGTTAGCGAATTCAAAGCTAATATAATCGCTCAGCTAAAGGAATAAATGCATAACTCTCTGAAGAGGTTGCACTTCGGAACAGTGTATCTAGCGCTACCTTGACGATAGCCGCCTTCGCGTGAAAAACGCTTCAATTTTAATGGAGAGCTCTCGACAGAAAACTCCATTCATGAACATGTGCAAAATTTCAGATTCGGTATGAAATCCTGTAAATGGCGAAGAGTAATAGAAAGTATTGCCGTTTTACTTTCAAGTTCTCAATTACACAGGAATTAGGTTCTAGATTGGGGCTGCTTATAGGCCAACCGTTTTAGGCGTTTTGAGCTGGACAATATGAACTTAGACTATGTGTGGGTCCAGCTTATATTACGAAGTCAGTCATTTAAACTATCCCCAAAGAAAGCACTATTCGGTAATAAAATCCTTTAAGTTCAATTACCCTACCCAACCGCACTGCATTGAAAAGTAGGTCCTTTCCTAGTTACAAATTCTGTCGGTTTTCATTAGAAAGTGCTCGGTTTCTTAGCTCGCAACGCGTTGATAAACAGTTCCACGCAATTTAGTAACTGTGTTTTCTCAGAGCATTTTATTCGCAACGATCATATGGCAACATTTTTAGAATTCTTTAATCCGTTTAGTTTGAAATATTAGAAATCATAAAAAAAAAAAATCATCTCAATCGACGAAAAACTATGCTTTCCTGGTGTTGTTTTTTTAGTGCTTCGCCAGTCAACTTTAATAAAAGTGACAGATACATAAACCCAAACCAACGTTTTCTAGCTGAAACACAAAGCTAAAGATATCGATTATCGTTATTCAGTGTGCTAAGACTGGGCCCAGTTTGAGACGATTCGTTATTACTTACCTCATTTAACTAGAACAACTATTTGCTGGACGTGTACACATCTATAGCCTTGTAGGGATAGTGCTCACAGCACCAGCAATATTAAAAAAAGAAACTCGTCATTATTGCAGAAGAAGGTATTGAATTTTGCGAATTTGTTCTTTCCATTAAAAATAGCAGGTTCAGAATTTATCATGAGTTCGAAGGTTCCATGTCTATCCGTTCAGTGAGATGGATATCAAGGACTTTTGCTGTATTTTGGGGTCGGCAGAGATTATGTTATGATAATATCTCCGTGTGCCCAACATCGCATATAAAGTTCTATCGAGCGTATTGTGTGAAAGATTAAAGCCCACCGTCAACAAACTGATTGGCTGTGTAAACTGACGTTGAACAACACGAAAAGCTCCGTCAAGATCGGGAAGGACCTCTCCGAGCCGTTCGATACCAAACGAGGTTTCAGACAAGGCGACTCCATATCGTGCGACTTCTTCAACCTGCTTCTGGAGAAAATAGTTCGAGCTGCAGAACTAAATAGAGAAGGTACCATCTTCTATAAGAGTGTACAGCTGCTGGCGTATGCCGATGATATTGATATCATCGGCCTTAACACCCGCGCCGTTAGTTCTGCTTTCTCCTGGCTGGACAAGGAAGCACGAAACGAAATATCTCTTGTCATCAAAGAAACAGTCGTCGCACTCGGGACTTGGCTCTCACGTCACTGTTGACAGTCATAACTTTGAAGTTGTAGATAATTTCGTCTATCTTGGAACCAGCGTAAACACCACCAACAATGTCAGCCTAGAAATCCAACGCAGGATAACTCTTGCCAACAGGTGCTACTTCGGACTGAGTAGGCAATTGAGAAGCAAAGTCCTCTCTCGACAAACAAAAACCAAACTCTATGAGTCACTCATAATTCCCGTCCTGCTATATGGTGCAGAGGCTTGGACGATGTCAACAACTGATGAGTCGACGTTGCGAGTTTTCGAGAGAAAAGTTCTGCGAAAATTTATGGTCCTTTGCGCGTTGGCCACGGCGAATATCGCATTCGATGGAACGATGAGCTGTACGAGATATATGACGACATTGACATAGTTCAGCGAATTAAAAGACAGCGGCTATGCTGGCTAGGTCATGTTGTCCGGATAGATGAAAACACTCCAGCTCTGAAAGTATTCGACGCTGTACCCGCCGGGGGAAGCAGAGGAAGAGGAAGACCTCCACTCCGTTGGAAGGACCAAGTGGAGAAGGACCTGGCTTCGCTTGGAATATCCAATTGGCGCTACGTAGCGAAAAGAAAAAACGACTGGCGCGCGGTTGTTAACTCGGCTATAATCGCGTAAGCGGTGTCTATGCCAATTAAGAGGAAGGATATCTCCGTATATCAGATAATTTCAAAACTATTTGCTTCAAGTAGCTGGATTAGCTAGTAGATTAGAGTGTCCCATAGGGATATAGCTGTTTCCTTCGTATAGGGCCGCCACAGTTGATTTAATTTGAATTCATTTTAAATCAACACACTTAATTCCATTCATTTAGTTGTTAACATCTACAATCCTTTAAATATATATAAAGGGGTGATCCAAGTAGAGCTTTTTTTCAATAGCCTTCCTTTCCCAATGCAGCTGCTTGTTTGTCGGAAACGCCGATATCGTACTACTATAACGATCAAATACATGTCCTTGTATGAAAAGTTTTTTGATTTGACAAGAGAACTTTACCAAATTTGGAATGGATTTTTCGTTAAGTAACGGTATAATCTCCGAAGAAATTGTACAGATCCGATCAATATATCAATCGAAGTCAAGATAAGGATCTTTTAATACCTTTTATGCTATAAGAAATACATCTGTGGAGGGTATTATAGTTTCGGTGCAACCGACGTAATCGTTTTTCTTCGTTGAGAAAGTAAAATACAGTTATTTTCTTGTGTAAGCGTATCTAAAACTATATATTTGTGTTTAATCATTAGGGCATTTACTAATGTAAATCAGTTTTCCACACTTCTCACATTCCGGTCGATTCTAAACGTTTTTACTTTAATTGCCTCAAGTGCATTTCAAGGTTAAATGCAATTTTATTACGACCACAAGCGCAAGTAGTAATTTATTTGCGAAATCGAGAGCATTAAATCAAAAATAAGCAGACAATGACTCAGTCGAGAAATCGTTAAATCAAAACTATTAATTTGATTTTTTAATTAAATTTCATAAACTCGTATGCATGCCGCACACAGGGGCCAATCTAATCAAGAAAACTACATTCCTGGGGGTCAATAGCCGAAAACAACATTTCGCTTTTATGCACAAGTAAAATTAATGCCTTTTTGTTTTGGACTTTTATGCGAAAAACACTTGTAGTTTTGGAAAATGCACTGAAAAAGCGCCGAACAATGGCAATTGCTGGCAGTTGCAGCCGCCTGAACCGCCTGAACGAAAGCCCCCACCAACAACAACGAGCAAACGAGCAAAATAACAATTATAATAACAACAGCGCAGATAATAAAAGTGGCAAGAAATATTTCTGTTGCCATAAATTTATTAAGATACCTCACGGCAATGCAACGGGGGCGAAACAAACAGACGGACAGACAGACACCGCTGCACACCAACAATATCCACACGCTGCACGAGCGCGAATTTTGAATAAAAATTGCATTATTAGACAAAGGCGAAAACAACTGCAACGACAAAAAATAAAAAAAATATAAAAAAATAGAAAATAAATTTGATATAAAATTGAAATCAAACTATTAATTAAGAAATTCCAGTAAATGCATTGCCGACGGACAGTGGTATCAGAATGTGTTTTAAGCCCTGTAAATAGGCTTCATGAAACGCTTTTTATCAGCATTTATTCCCCAGCCTCAACCTTAGAAGCTTCTCTCCAAATAAATTCCATTATCCGAATATGCATACAGAATATCTATTGATGCGGATAAAATCAGGATAATGCGAATATTTGGTTAATACCTTCGGAAAATGATTCGGATATCTGGGCTTACGAGGTTTCGGTTTACTTTCGAATTATATTTTTCAGATACGGAAAAAGGAATAAAATATCATACCTTATGACTCATTATATTTATTTCTGATATTCGCATAGCTATATTTTATAATGGTTTCTCGAATACTCGCTTTTTTCGTTTAGGTCTCCGGAAGTTGAAATTTTTGGTTTAGTTAGTTTGACTGACAGCTATATGCTATAGTGGTGAAATCTGAATAATATGTTCAAAGTTTTTAGCATTATCTTGTGCAATAATCCATTCCATCTATGAGCATACTCTTGTAGAACCCCATAGGTGATCTAGCGGAAAAGGAAGCAAGATAAGGAAGCAAAGAAAATGGGTCTGGTAGTGAACGAGGGCAAGACAAAATATCTCCTGTCATCAAAACAGTCATCGCATTCGCCACTTGTCTTCCACGTCACTGTTGACAGCCATAACTTCGAATTCGTAGATAATTTTTTCCACCTTGGCACCAGCTTTAACACCAACAACAACGTCGGCCTCGAAACCTAAAGCAGAATAACTGTTGCCAACAGGTGACTGAGGAGGCAATTGAGAAGTAAAGCTATCTCTCGACGAATAAAGACACAATTCTACTACTCACTCGACATCCCTGTCCTGCTGTATGGTACAGAGGCATGATCGATGATAACAGCTAATGAGTCGGAGTTACGAGTTTTCGAAAGAAAGGTTGTGCGGAAGATTTGTGGTCCGCCGAATATCGCAGTCGATGCAAAAATGAGCTGTACGAGATATATGACCATATTGACATAGTTCAGCGGATTAAGAGGTAGCGGCTACCATGGCGAGGTCATGTCGTCCGAACAGATGAAAATACTCCAGCTCTGCAAGTATTCGACGCAGTACCCGCCGGCGAAAAGGGAGAGCGTCTGGCGCTCTTTTGTAAACTCAGCTATAACCGCGTAAGCAGTATCTACGTCAATAGAGAAAAAGGAGAGGGCATTGAATATAGAATATTCGGGTAGAAAGTTTTCTTGGTATCTTTTGCTGTTGGTCCCTGTTTTAAACTTTGCATTGTCAAGAGGTTAGAAACACCCTGATAGTTTACTGTTTCGTCGGATTAATCTCAATTTCTTCGCGTTAATATCTTATCTTATAGTTGTAGCTGTAAAATAGTGTTATGCTAGGCCCCCGGCGTACTTTGATTATCCGAGAATCTAAAAGCTGTAACTTGTTCAAAATATAAGTCTTAAATCTGAAGAGAATTCAATAAAAGTGATTGCCATAACTGAAGTTAAATTCAAATTCAATAGTTCAGCTATTACAGCTCTGTATCTCCAACTCAATTGATAATATTTTCGTGTTCAAAATTTAGAACTCCCGTTCCAATGCTTCAACATGCCTGAAAGCAAACTAGAGAAAGCACTACCTAATCAGATTGAATGTTCTGTTCTTCGAATCAGTCCCACCAGTAATTGATCGATAGGAGCTCTTTGGGTCTCTGTCGCTCACAGTCAGTCTGTACTTGTGTTATATTATGTTTAGTGGTTTCTCTTTAAGTTTATTTAGTCGAAAAGCAATTCGCCCTTTCTATGTTTCAAGGAGTGGGGTAGGTAGATATTACATATTACGACAGTTACATTCAAACTAAGTGAGCTGCTAAAGAAACTCAAAGTGACCCACTGTTCGCTGAGATGTACTATATAACAGACATAATAAACACACGTGTCTACGTATTTGTAACTGTATTTTAAATTGCAAATACAAACTGCAGCAGCAAGTATAACTTGAAGCAAAAAGCAAGCCCATTTTTTGGTTTGGGTGGCAACATTTGCAAATATAATTTGTTTATGAATCGATTACTTATGATCTGGGTTCAGCTGGCTGCCGTGGTAGAACAATTGAAAAAATCAACTTCACCTAAGCAAATCTGTTATCCAACAAGTTACTAATGTGCTCTCGATCAGTGAAAATGTTTAATGTGATGATATTTGCAATTCGAATAGGAAACGAGTATACATTCAGGTATGTAATATAATTGTTTATAGAGCTCGCCTCTAGCTAATTCACTATTGATTACTACTATTGAAAGCTGCATGAATATATGGAATAATAATGGTCTACATACAATTAAAAAAAAATAAAGAGAAATCCAGGAAGTCACTAAAAACGATATAAAATGAAATTTCCGAAGGGGTTGACAGACTGATGTACATAGAATGGCGTAATAGCCGGCCAGAATATTCTCACCTTACCTGCTGTTATTTGCATAAAAAACTGTCTTAACTTTGAAAGGAATATACAGCTTTCTTAGACCTTTTGGATGAATATAACCTTACGTGGGCGCTGATTTAAACCGTTGAAGACACCTGATAGCATCACACCGGTGCAATAGCAGGTGTTATGCAGCTGGCTGGCCCCCATCTACATGAACTGCGTTAGATTAAGCCATGTTCCGAAGACCTGGAGACTGATTAAGATTACGTTTATACCAAAGGTCGGAAAGAACTGTGACATCTGTGCTATGGATTTCATGCCTATTAACTCAATACTCGTTTCTGTTGAAAACGTTGGAGAGACTCATGGATCTGTACGTTAAGAGTAAAATAGCTAAAGGTAAACTGTTAAGGGTTCAGCATGCTTATATCAAAAGCAGGTCGGTCGACAGTACTTTGCACGATGTAATGCCTTGGCTGAAGGGAACCCTTATGCTGAAGAAGTTTGCTGTACGCAAACGTATTGAAAGGTGGCACATTACACCAGAGGCGGAGGTTAAAGCTCTCTAAAAGTTTGAGATGGAGTCGAATCTCAGGTACCTCATATTTAGTCTTCTTTGCAACATAACATTCGTAGCGGAGTGAGGTATTTTCCCCACTGCATCAAATCTAGGTGGTTAACGGCCTACCTTAAGGCTTAAAAGAACGAGGCTGCCGGCTTAAAACGTACGCTGTGACGTTGTGCTTATGATTAAAATAAAACTTCGAAGTTTACGTCGTAAACTTGTTGATAAGGCATGTCTTATACTGCTATAGACGTGGTATAGGGTTGAGGTAGGAACTGTTGTCAAGCCAATAATGTTATATGGTGTATACGTCTGGTGGAAACGCTCGAAAAGGCTACACTTTCTAAAAAGTTAAAACGAAGTTCGAGAAGCGACTCTCAAAGGCACCTTCGGTGTACTACGGAATAAATCAACAATAGCATTTGATATAATTTTAAACGTATCACCCGTGTACATTGCCGTCTGATGTATTGCTGCGAAGGGTGCTCAGGGAACTGGGCACATGAGGTGGTCCAAACAATGATACAACGAAATTATCTCCTTCTTCAACTGCCTTCCTGAAAACATATATGCATCACTGCACTTCTCAGCTCAGATACCGACGAGATTAATGTAGATGTGGAGGAGTCGCTTGAGATGAGGCGCAGTTGTTTCGCAGTTGGGTCAGAGTTATAAGGGAAGGTTGAAGGGGGTATAGGAAACTCTCCGTCAATATCAGCTTCAGGCTACCGCAGCACTGTTTTTCAGACAGAAGTAGCTGCTATTAAGGTGACGACAGACATGCTTTTATGAAGTGCAGCCTCATACGGGGAAGTGAGCATTCAGTCCGAAAACCGAGCAGAGTTCGTTAGCAAATTTGTGATAGGCTCAAAGCGCTTTTTCGATTTGTAAGGGCCTTCTGATCCATTATGTAAGAGATTTTAGGTATCACAACGGATTGGCGTTCTAAGCTGTCAAAGGGTGATCACCGTTGGAATCGCCCTGTTAACCTAACTGCGACCTCTTAACCTAACCTTAACTTAGCCTAACCTATTCCAAATATAACGGGAAATTTCTGCAAAAATCTCAACGGATATTTATCCACGCGACCATGGTTTAAGAGTGGACATATTTCTCTCAGTATTTACGTGGCTATGTTTCTGCCAACAGCATACAACTAGTCAGCGCATATATAAAGGGCCTTAAATATTGAACGAAAAGCAAAAATACAACAGCAACAACAGTGCGCAAGCATTAAATACGTAAATCGGATTTATTGTTGCTGAATCATCAAAGCGCACTGCTGTTGTTGGCTGCTCTCTTTTCGATTTTTTTGCGTGGATTTTGTTGTTCTACATATTACATGCGTTCATATGTATTTACCATATATGTATATGTATGTGTGTGTGCACATTTATGTTCCTGCACTGTCACTGTTTGATTATGCAAACGCCATGAACGCCGCGGCGCTGCGCCGCTGATTTGATTGCCAACATTCGCCGTTGCACTCGATTTGGTTCGGCCCAGTCTGCCACAGGCCAGACTTGATTTGGCCATGTTAATTAGCAGTTGCAATCGCTGCAATTGTTGGCCGTAAACTTAATATGCAACCAACTATGTAATTCACGGCACAAATGGCCGGCCGGGCGAACGGACGGGCGAATGAGTGAATGAATACTTGAATCACTGAGTGAATGAATGGGCGGGTGCATGCGAACGGGCATAACTGTGCCTTTGTCTCTGAATTTGTGTGTGCGTGTGTGTGAGTGTGGCACTGCCGAGAGACTTGTTGTCTAGCTGTTTGTCTATGCAAATTCACCTACTGCCGGCTCGTCTACATCTCGGTTCGCCTGTCAGCTGGTCGCTAGTTGGTGTCTATGCTCAGGTCGCACCGCTTGCTCTTTGTTTTTGCATTTAATGATATGCACTTTGGCTATTGGAGCAACAATTATCACCAACACATATGCGGCGAGTCAGTGAACCGCAGTTGTGTGTGAAATATATTCCGTTTGTTCGTCCGAAATCATAATTATGCCAGAGCCATTCACCCAATCACTTTATTGTCACATTCGCTGGCTGACAGTGCTTTTGAACTTTGACCCCTTTTTCAGTGATTTGCATAAAATATCGAAAGACCGAAAGACCCGTTTATGGTGCACATGTTGATGCATCATTGATAAATTACTCGATTGCTCACTCGGTTAGCTGTAAACGGAAATCACCCGAATTTTGTTGCCAACAATTTGAAATTATTTGCATCTCCTGTGATTTATTGCTGGCACATAACTCTGCAATGTAGCTTTCGTACTCAAATATATACATTATGGTGGTGATGTGTTCGATTATGGAAAATTGTTTAGTAAATTTCCGAAAGCACAAGCGTTAAGGACGAGACTGGATTAAGGAAAAACAACAACAAATTAATTATTTCATCTAATATCCGCAATCAATACTACTGCAGTCGAGAATGTCAAATACATATTTATACCTCGAAAATATTATATTTTTACTCGCGCCATGTTTAGGGCGGCTCGTTTAGTGTGCGGAGTCTGCAATTCGAATAAAAAATAATTTTGTTTTATGTGAGTATATTAGACTAATTGTAACAGTAGCGTTATTCAGAATTGTAAATATGATATAAAATTACTCTTTAGTAAATTAAGAGTCACCCTCATGTATATTTGTGCATATGTATATTAGGCCGGATCGATTTGTGGGGAGGCAAAAAAATTGCCCATTGCTCTATGAAAATCATATTCTAGGGATCAAAATAAGAAACTTTGCCGAAGGAACCATACCCCTGAAACGAATTCTGATGTCCCCCAATTTGGGTCGAACTTTTGGGTAGGGGCAAATTTTGAAATAGAATTGAAATTACCATTTCATTCTTATTACCTCTGAAAGTGAGGAGAACTAAAGCAATAACCACTATGGTGTTTCAAAAAAAATAATAAGTGAAGTGACCATTCCAAATCAAAAAGTTTACAATGAATCCACCATCCTCTACACCGCAAGATGAAGCAACTACATCAACAACTATCGAAAACCCAATGATTCATATACCCAAGCATGATGTTACTGTTTTTGATGTGTCTACTGATTTGACTGATCTTAATTTACCAACCCATCTGGATATCTTGAGATATTATTTTTACTTAAGCGAACGTGCTAAAACAGAACAAAAAATGTTTTCCCATAAATCATTCACTATTCAAGTACAAGATAAGTTGATTGGAATTTGGGAAAAACTTGGTATGGAAATAATGCTGAAAAAAAGTGTATGTAATAAATTGAATAAATTGCTTGACAAAGCAAATCAAGAGAAGAAACAACACCCAACAATTTATAGAGTATGTAAAATCTCTGGAAAAAATTTTTTACATTGAACATGTAAATCCGATTTGAAGGCAGCTCCATGTGCATGCGGCTGGGTTCTCGAACGTCTCAAAGAGTTCATGCACGATCAACATAATCAGAGAAGACTAACAATAAATGCATTTATGATGGAAACTGAAGAGCAAGGAGCAACGTCTATGTCATCAATGCCACCGGTTCAAGAAGATATGGATAGAAGCACAAGTTCACAATACACAGAGAGATACGATTGTTTTAACTTTGCATTGGTATGTGACAGATTTGGTGTGCATGACAGAGTAGCATCAGCATTGGGAACCTTTTTGCAAGATTTTAAAATTAAAGATAAGCATGGGAAACCTTTCATCATGGATAAAACGAAAGTTCGCAGAGGTAAAGAGAAATACAGACAAGAAGTGCTTCGCAAACGGTTAGATGATACCAATTTGTTAGCGTTTTCATTCGATGGCAGAAAAGATGATACCTTAATGATAGATAAAATTGATAAGAAGTGTCATACAAGGATGGTAAAAGAACCTCATCTTGTTATTTTGAGAGAACCCAATTCTGAATTGATTGGTTACGTAAGACTGGAACATGAGACCGCTGAATACAAAACAACCAAATTAAATGATTTTTTCAACAATAAAAATATATCACTGGATACATTAATTGGAATATGCACTGACGGTGAGCCAACAAACACTGGCCCACACGGTGGAATTATACGACGATTCGAATTGCTGTTAAAAATACCATTGCATTGGTTTGTTTGCCTTCTACACTTCAACGAACTTCCGTTTCGGCATTTGTTTGAAGCTTTGGATAAATCAACCAGCATTGGACCAAGATCGGCAAACGGAAAACTGAGCCGTCAAATCGAAACTTGTGAAACTCTTCCGGTAAATTATTGCTATCACTCATTTATTATAATTGTCAACCATTTTTAATTATTTTATTATTATATATTTTTAGGTGGTGGACGGCTTCCAGAAAATTGAGATGCAAAATATGCCCCCTGCTCCAGAAAAAAAGGATTTTCCACCGATTCGAAGTACTTATACGACATGGCCCATGAAATTTCTAGCGGCGTGGTTCCGGTGAATTTTCTAACATCAAACCAGGGAAAATTGTACATTCTCGGTGGCTCACCAAGGCCGCTAGATTATTGCGATTAAATGTGACAACGGAAAATCCAGATGCAAATTTAAGAATTCCGGTTGAATTTATAATTAAATGTTATGTGCCAATGCACTTCAATATCAAGTATTACAGCTCTGTCATGTACGGCAGTGCATTATTTTTCAAGTTCTTTGGTTGGTCACGATTTCTAATTAAAGATAATTCATATTATGCGCATTCGGAAAATATCTTGTTATCAATGTTGTTTGATGATAGGAAAGAAAAGCGCGACTGTGCCATCAAGAAAATTCTACGCTATCGAACCGATGTTGACGAGCCAATGGAACTTAGAGTTTATAAAAAACCAGATATAAACTTTAATTGCACAAGTTATACGGAAATGATCAATTTGAATGATATAAATATCGTATTTGTACCACCATTCACGCGAAGCATTCCGTACGATACATTGAAAGAATATTTAAATCAAGATGATCCACCGTTTAATGATCCAAAAATTCCATCACACATACAAGGAACGGAACGACATGTTCAATTGCTAGCTAGCGATTTCCAAACGGGTTATACCGGAAAATGTATAGGCTGTTATCGCGACGACATTAGAGAGCCGTGCGAAATTGCCCAGACTTGAAAGTAAAAAAGGGACTTCAAACAATAATTTTTCTATAACTCACTTAAATTATTTTTTTCATTTACATATGTTCTGACTAAATAAATTTCTGAAGAGAAAAAATAAATATTATTATAAATAAATAAAGAAAAAACATAGCCATTTAGCTGATTTTTTAATGTAAAGGCCAAAAATGGTGATTTTTTGAAAAGATTGTATGGGGAACCCCCCAGGGGAGTTCCAGGGGGTGTGCCACTGGCATGGGTGGATCGGCCTTCCAAAGTTAGTGGGGGTCGGTCATACATTTGGACTCGATTGGAGCACTCTAAATGGGTCAAAGTGGGATTTTTCAAAATTTGCCCCTACCCAAAAGTTCGACCCAAATTGGGGGACATCAAAATTCGTTTTAGAGGTATGGTCCCTTCGGCAAAGTTTCTTATTTTGATCCCTAGAATATGATTTTCATAGAGCAATGGGCGATTTTTAAATCGACCCGCCCTAATGTATATGTAGTTTTTCGTATGCATTTATTTGGTTTAAGTGCACAAACTGCAAAATTAAGTATACTCCTATGTACCTTTTCCTAATTTGAAATTTTGGCAATTACTTGTAGTACTATACATATGTACATACATGTCTGTGGTCTAAGTCTTCAAAATTGTAGAAGGGTTACCACCCGTTTCAAAATATGTATTTAATAAAATTAATGGGATAAATTAATTATTGCTTTATGAATATCAAGTTTTAGATGCCAACGAGATTTTTCGTTAAAAATATTTTTAAAATGGTTGCCGCTGTTTTACATTTTATTTTTTAAATTAAGTACATACTATATATATAACACGAGAAATAAACAGTTTTGAGACTCATTTATGTGAGAAATATCTCTTTTTTTAATTTTTGAGGGTTGTCACCTTTTGTTTTATTCTCTTAATTCTATAAATAATATAAATAAAATGCAAGAACTAAACAGGTTTAAGCCTTTTTTTCTCTGAAAAATATTTATTTCTAATAAATGTCTAAGGGTTGCCACTTTGTTGGTATAAGTATATCTGGAACTTATTCTGTATTAAAATATTCGTAGCAATGAAATATACTTGAAGAATCGGTTCAGAATATTGAAATATTTTGTACAGAAACGTTCCATATCAGGGTAAAGAAGACTGAAGGTATAGAAATTAAAAGTGGCAGCACTACATTTTTAGACAAATATGTTTATGCCCTGAATAGAATACATGAAGTGTGTTGCGACATAAGAACATCCATAATGAAACATCGGAGAGTCTATTAAAAATATACCTAAGTGACCCGTCCCGTCCCGCATGAGATAAAGATCAGAAAATTCCCATACGTTTGTTCTCCCCAAGAAGCTGTTCATGTGCCATTCAAACTGACCGATCAAAATGAAGAAAAACATGTTCTTATATCCTTTTATGTTATAATAAAAGCACCGATAAAGGGTGGCTGAATGTGACGGGTTTCTTCTTCTAAGGTTCTCCCACCTTGAAATTCAACGTAGAATATATCTTGTTAAAGTAGCTATTTTGGACTGATTAGGCAATTGAAAAATAATCACGACGAACAAAGAATAAATTCTACAAGTCCCTCATCATTCCCGTCCTGCAATATGGTGCAGAGGCATGAACAATGACATCATCTGACGAGTCGTCCTTAATAGTGTTCAAGAGAAAAGTTTTTCGGAAGATTTATAGTCCTTTACTCATTGGCAACGGCGAGTACCGCAGTCGATGGAACAATGAGCCGTTGGAAAAACCAGGTGGAGAAAGATATGGCGACCAAATAGCGAAACGAAGAAACGACTGGCGCGCTGTTGTTGTTAATTCGGCTATAACCGCGTGAAGAAAATATATTTTAACAATGTCTCCTCAAGGCAAGTGATCTCTAGAAATAATGATATCCTTCATTCTTTCTATACTAAAAGCTTTTTTGAATCTTTTGTTTAGCTTTCTCTCATTTTGTTGATTTTGTAAAAGAAATTGATATTTTTATAATCTTCTTCTATGTGGTCAACTATTTTTCTTGAAAATATAATTTATGTTAGTATCTAAATCGCATTTTATTTAAAAAGTTCTCCAATAGATGCTGGGCATTGTTCGATGTGGTTAGGTTAGGTTTAGGTTTGATAGCTGATCCAGAGATCACACTTGGACTACTATACTTGTGAAGCCATATAAATAGAACTCCTGTATTCGAACTATAAGTCAGCAAAGCGCTATAAATATTTGGTCCAGCGTTAAATTTCTATTCTCACCAGATCAGTAGGATATCGGAAAGTGTGAGCTCCTAAGTGTCTAAGCCTTGATCTCCCAAAGGCGGGACAATTAAGAAGGAATTGCTGAGAAGTCTCTACCTCGCCTTCATATGATTCAATCTTACAGCCCTGTTATAAGCCCCACAATGTTAGGTATTCCTCGTACAGGTAGTGAGCTCAAGGCTAGTATCGCCGCCGTACTATTAGAGTGGATAGTCATTTCTGTTAAGGAGGCTGCACTGTGGATTTGAGTGGTAGTCGCATATCTCTTTTTATACTCTCGCAACAATGTTGCTAAGGAGAGTATTATAGTTTTGTTCACATAACGGTTGTTTGTAAGTCCTAAAGCTAAAAGAGTCAGATATAGGGTTATATATACCAAAGTGATCAGGGTGACGAGTAGAGTCGAAATCCGGATGTCTGTCTGTCCATCCGTCCGTCTGTCCGTCCGTCCGTCCGTGCAAGCTGTAACTTGAGTAAAAATTGAGATATCATGATGAAACTTGGTACACGTATTCCTTGGCTCCATAAGAAGGTTAAGTTCGAAGATGGGCAAAATCGGCCAACTGCCATGCCCACAAAATGGCGGAAACCAAAAACCTATAAAGTGTCATAACTAAGCCATAAATAAAGATATTACAGTGAAATTTGGCACAAGGGATCGCATTTGGGAGGGGCATATTTGGACGTAATTTTTTTGGAAAAGTGGGCGTGGCCCCGCCCCCTACTAAGTTTTATGTACGTATCTCGGAAACTACTATAGCTATGTCAACCAAGCTCTACAGAGTCGTTTTCTTCAGGCATTTCCATAAACAGTTCAAAAGTGGAAGAAATCGGATAATAACATCGCCCACCGCCCATACAAAGGTTATGTTTAAAATCACTCAAAGTGCGTTAACCGACAAACAAAAAACGTCAGAAACACTAAATTTTACGGAAGAAATTGCAGAAGGAAGCTGCACCCAGGCGTTTTTAAAAAATTGAAAATGGGCGTGGCCTCGCCCACTTATGGACCAAAAACCATATCTCAGGAACTACTCGACCGATTTCAATGAAATTCGGTATATAATATTTTCTAACACCCTGATGACATGTACGAAATATAGGTGAAATCGGTTCCCACAACCACGCCTTCTTCCAATATAACGCTATTTTGAATTCCATCTGATGCCTTCTCTGTGTAATATATACATTAGGAACCAATGATGATAGCGGAATAAAACTTTACACAAATACGGTATTTGAAAAATATGTAAATGACGGATAATGAAATCTCGATTATCACTTTATCATGCGAGAGTATAAAATGTTCGGTGACACCCGAACTTAACCCTTCCTTACTTGTTAGATTTAAGTTCGTAACCGATTTCTACCGTGTATTGAAGAGGAAGTCCTGTATTGTAATATTAGTCATGAATCGGATGAAGAAAATCTTACATAAGGTAAAGGTAAGTTCGTCAAAGTTCATATTTGTCATAAGAATAAAAATTGAATTGGTGAATTGGCATCTTATTACAGAAGATATGCTCTATCCTATTTCTATTTTTCCTAGAATAATTTAAAGCGTGGCAAAAAAAATTCTGCGTCAATTTCCGATCTTATCAGATAAACTTCAAGGACTAAAATATACTAAAAAGTTCGGTACTGATGACCATAAATGAGTAGGATTTGATAGCAGCCGAGATGCTTGTTGTACAAACTAAGATCGATTGACCTGTCGATGAATATTCTTTCGTACTCAAACTCTCCAGAGGTATTCCACAGTTCGAGTGCCTTTGGAGCAGACACAAGTACGCTTAGGTTTACACAGCCGTTGATTTTCTTGTGAAAGAATAAAAAATCGAATTCTCTGAACTCCGAAAAGTGTTGGCTATTAAGTACATTCTAAAATTAAGTTGAAAAAAATAATGAAATAGAAACAGTGCTGCATTTTCCACATTTTAATCAACCATAAAAATTGGCGTTATTAATTTTAGTAAAATAATTTATTTCTGCACTCAGTCGAAACAATTTTAACACAGAAATTTTCACTCGATGCACTCCAAACACTTTCTACATGTTTGTTGCCGTTTTTGGCACTTGCAATATCTACAAGTGTTTTTGTACGAATCGTGCTGAATAAATATTTAACATTGAAATTTCAATTTCAGTTTTCATTTTTCAGAATGTGGACAAGCATGCCAAATTGTTGCATGATTCGTAGTCTATGTATGTATGTATGTGGATTTATAAACTTGTTTGTATGAACATTTTTTTGTTTTGTTCGTAATTTTTGATTTCAATACCTTCCTCCCCTCACTAGTTCCATCTATTTACTCATTAATGAAATTTGCTTCGTGCGATGCATCACCATATTAGTACTTCCTCCTGTCAGAATTCATCAACACTTTTAGGCATTTAGTTGTCAAACTGTAAGTGAAATCTATATTATTAGTAAATATTTTATTTTGATTTCCAAAATATTGAATCTACACTCGATGTGGTGATTTGTTGTTGCATAATCCAAATTAAGTTTGTTAATTCCACATCATTCTGGGAAGAGGAAATTATGTGTGTTGTGAAGAATTTTGCTTCAGAATTATTTAATTAAGTCATGAGGTTTTATCCATTCGTTATCGTTTAACTACTAGGAGTGATTTTTGAAATTATACATGTAATACGAGGGCTGCATTTTCGGGATTATTGCTTATGTGGTCCATATATTTTCATTATGTGGTCCATATATTTGGAACCTTATGATGGACACTCTGCTTGGGCAGCTCGAGCCACTCTGTAAGTGATGTGCGTATGCGAACGACCTTCTTCTTATGGTTGAAGGTCGTTCGAGGTCTGAGTTGGAGCGGGCGGGAGCAGATCTCTTAGAGATTGTTAATTCTTGGGGTTTAGGTGTGAGGATTGGCATATCGATGGATAAAACGGTGGCAATGCTGCTGAAAGGTAGATTGTCACCGGTTCGTCCACCGATTGTCCGTGTGAATGGGGTCAGCATCAGATATGTTACGCAAGTTAAATATCTGGGGTTGACCATGAGTGAAAGGATGTGTTTTACTCCACACTTGGCGAATGTGAAGGAGCGACTGCAGGTAACCGTAGGCAAAATACGACGGATTTTGAGGAGCGATTGGGGTCTCGGATGTCGTGCTGTCCGCACCATATATCGTGGCTTGTTTGTGGCCTGTGCCACATATGGAGCCCCTGTATGGTGGGAGACAGCCGACTGTCTTGGGGTCTCAAAAACTCCTCTCAATCCAGCGTTGTATGATGCTTGCTTGTTTGCCTGTATGTCGCACCGTCTCGACGGATGCGATGCAGGGTTTGTTAGGTGCATCCCCTCTTGAGCTGTTGCATTCAGGTTAAGAAGGGGCTTGAGTGCGTCATTGCTGCGGAATGACTGGATTTCTGACGATTATGGAGAGGGAGGGATATCTAGAGAGCAAGAGGCTTCTAGATGATAGGGTTAGGTGTAGGTGGCAAGAACGTTCGAACAATAGTCCTAACGGCCGAGTGACGTACGAGTACATTCGGGACGTTGGGCTCATCTGAGTCTGAGTCTGGGTTTCCTGCTTACGGGGCATGGGCCTCTGAATGCATTTTTGCATCAGAAGCACCTATCGGTCTACGTCGGGATGTTTTTGTGGAGCGGGGCCTGAAAATTGGTCGCATTTAATTGCGGAGTGCCCAATGTACTCGGACATTATGGATCTGGGTGGTATGGGAATTAGCTGGACTGATGGACGATTAGATGTTAGTGGTGTGACTTCCACTAGTCGGAATACCGAACAGTTACGTGAATTATTTAAGCGGCGAAGGCGGTTAGCTGGAAATTAGGGTTAGTTTTTGTATGATTGGTGTGTGTAAGTGATGTATGTATGGGGTCCAACCCCTGGCCACCAGTACAGAGCCGTATGGAAGCGCAACTGAGAGTAGTTTCAGCTACGAGGTCTGACCGGAGACTTAATTCTGGTACCACGGGGAGCAGGAGCCCTTGGAGGTAACTCAAACCTGCTCATGCGGACTGGCCTCTCGGAGAGTATCGTGGTGGTTGTGGTTGAAACCCAAATGCGGGAAGAACTGACTTTGTCAGTTGAATGTGCAGTTGCATTGCAACCGGGTGCCGGACCCAAAGCACGGCAGAGGTTTTAGATGGGCCTCGAACCCGACCAAGGTGGCTAGTGTGTCCATTCCACACTGCCAATTGGTACCGAAAATGCTTAGCATTCTCAGGGCGCTGATCAAGTAAGGAGTAAGGCTGTCGTCAGCAGGTACCCACGTAAAACACACCGGACGTTGTCCGCATAGACTTTAAACTTTATACCGGAAAAAGTCTAACCTAAGCTTAAAACGTGAAATTATCTAATCATCGAAGTGTTCACTCAATAAATCCATTGATTGATACGATGTGTGGGAAGTAGCGCTGTCTTGTTAAAATGAAATGACGCCGAAGGTCACGAGCTTCAATCTCCGGTTTCAAATAGTCGGTTATCACAGTGCAATACATTTGTGCAGAAACATAGACCGATGATTCCCCCGCCTCACAAACCCCACCAACCAAATGATCCATCTGTTGAGTTCAATTCTCGATCACACGTTCGAGCATTTTGACTGGTAACTGGAGAACGTGTGATATTTTGCTCCAAGGCTAAATAGAATCGGGATTGTCCGGAAAAGTCTAACCTAAGCCTAAAACGTGAAATTATCTAATCATCGAAGTGTTCACTCAATAAATCCATTCATTGATACGATGTGTGGGAAGTAGCGCCGTCTTGTTAAAATGAAATGTCGCCGAGGGCACGAGCTTCAATCTCCGGTATCAAATAGTCGGTTATCATGGTGCGATACATTTGTGAAGAAATATAGACCGATGACTCCACCGCCTCACAAACCAACCACCAACCGTTGCTTTTCTGGATATAATGGTAGCTCTTTAATCTCTTTAGGTTATTCTTCGTCCGAATGCGGAAATTTTGCTTATTTACATACCCATTGAGCCAGAAATGAGCCCCATCGCTGAACAAAATTTGTCTCGAAAGCGTCGGACCTTCTTCGAACTTTTCAAGAGCCTAAGCGATGTCGCTTGGGAAGCTCGAGCGTCTTCAGTTTTTGCCAAGCTGTATTTTGCACGCTTTCAACTTAATATCTCGACGTGAAATGCGTCAAGTCGTTCCATACGTCTTTTCGAGCTGCTGCGAACGGCGCCGAATTGACTTTCCACAGTGTTCGTGTACACTTTCAGCTACGGCTGCTATATTTTCTTCTCTGTATGCCGGACGTTGTCTATTTTAATATTTTTCAATAATGAATTCTGGGTCTCAAGATGGTGTTGCGAATAGCTTGACACGACTCACGCTTGATCTGTTAAAAAAGGTTATTGAAAAAATTACCTCACCTTGGACCACATGTTATATGTAAAATTTATTCGATATCAGGGATATTAACATACAAATTGTGCCTTATGTGGATCTATGGGATCTCTCCTAAATAAACAAAATCTTTGTTGCAAGGAAAGATGCGACAATACACGATAATCACCTAACGGGATAAAAACGACCTTATGTGAAGTGAAAATATGTGAAAAATTTTAATTGGAAACTCATTTTATGAGCTTTTAAATACAGATCCTTTGCCATATCAAAAATCTTTCCTCATATTTCATTGTAGTCAACAGGATTACTATGTCTCCTTAGCAGTAAAGGCCGTATCCAAAAATATTGTATACCTTAATATTACTGACCGTTAGATTCCGTGAGAGCACTTTTGTCATTTTAAAATATAGTACGTGAAATAACAAGCGGATTTTCGGCTTTCATGGACAAAGACTCATCATATTGAGACATCATACCTACCTTCGAGCAAAGCATAAGATTCTTTAGAATAACATCTTTGATATGGTTTAACCAAATCCTTGATATCTTTACGTAATTTATATGGAAATAAATTTTGCCATTAGGATGACCAGTTTAACGCATTATAATTTTGATGAAGGACTTTTTTATGAACAGGACTATATTATTTCTTGATTACACACGATTTCAAATTTGGACAAGCCAAAGATACTCGGCCACTTGAAAAGCAAAGTCAAACCTTAGTGTGTGTTTTGCCATAAAAACAATTAGGAGTTTGGAGAGGAATACATATAACTTTTTAACCCTCCAAGTATGGGATATCATCAAGTTAAACGCCACATGGTTGTTGAAGAACCTCGATTAAAAACTTGAAAGCCTAAAATTCTTTTGTCCTAAACATCTGGCTACTTACAAAGCTAGACCGTTTGCCAGCATTGACGCAAACGGATGTGTTTCTAGTGCGTGACGGAAGTTGGCGGACGGACACCAGATGAATAGACAACTTATTGGCTAAACTAAATTGGCTTTACGCACCTGCCTGCACCTAATTCATGTTAATTAACCATATTCGAAAGTTTAAAGACAGACAATTGGATATATTATAATTATGTACCTGAACATATGTACATATATGCAAGATTATGTATACAATATACGCACTTAGGCTTGTGACTATGGTCAGGTTGCTGAGAGCACGTGTCTGCTGTTGACATTTGACGTGAGAAACACAGAGCATAGTACATATGATACATTCGTGCTTACTTCATACCACACACATAATATTATATTAGTGGTTCATTGAGAAAAGCGTATGATGTGCTAAAATAATAGTGAATGGTGAAATGCATGTGTTTGCCCTTAGAAGATCAGTTGAGCATAGCAATTACGAGATGAGGAACTGATGACAGGATTCTCATGTAGGGAGATGGCGGCATGCTGTAGCAAATTTTTTTATATGCAAATTTCGTGTCAAGTTTTCTTCAGGATAAACTAAATAACCAACTGAACCGTCTTCAATAAAATTTAGCACACCCTGTCCACCTTGTTCTCACCTAAAAGATAGGCTATTTATATCTCAATTATGTAAGAATTCAGAATAATTCATATATGAAAAGTGTACACTTTTAAACATAAGCACGTGTTCAAAACCTAAAAATTATTATAATAATTTTGAGTAAAATGCCAAGTCCCGAGAAAAAACCATCGATCCAATCACTCGAAGCATTACACAGAACAATGTAAGATGAACTTTTCCGCTAAGTTTAATGAAGAAAACAGGCCGTTCCATAAGGTCACAGGTTGGTTTAACTTTCTCCTTATATAAGTAGTAACGCGCCGAATATTATCTTCTAAGAAGTCAGTCGTCTCGGGCTTATCTCCGTAAATAAGTGCCTTCAAATAACCCCACAACAAATAGTGCCGCGGTGTGAAATCGCACGTTTTTGGAGGCCACGATGATAGTGCCCTCATCAAAAGTTTCATTCAGCTCTATGTAGCTCAGTCTTGATGAAACCAAAGTCGTCCACATAAGCATCCTCCAATTCAAGCATTAAAAATCATTATTCATCCTCGGCTTCATTTTTGAGGACATATGGACCCAAGATTCACTCTGCCCATCATCGCTGAACAAAATTCTTGCTCCAGTTGGATTTTGTAAGCTCGCAAACCAAGAATGAGTGCGCGCGATGCCGGATGAACTCATACGGGTCTTCTTCGATACTCTGTTCCACAGCTAAAATAGCGTCTTCGATATGCAACATACGGCATAAACGTGGTGCAAAGTTGAATATTGAGCGCAGCATGAAATGCATCGCGCAAACCGAGCCAATATTTTGATAACATTTGCAATAGTTGTTCCAGAGTAAGTCTGTTCATTATGAAATGGCAAATTACACTGAGCATAAATTAAATAACAGCTGTCAAAAAGACCAACTCCGAAAAATGTATTGCCTCATTGAAAACCACCGTTATTAAGCTGGTTTGGTAGTATTTCTCACACTCTGCTAATTCCTATGAATATCGTAACAATACTCCATGAATACTCTCTTCAATGAGGCTATTACTTAAAAAAGTAGAACTGCGACGGTTTCGTTCTACTACTGTGCGAACTATTTCCTCAAGTATTCTTCAAAATTTCTTGAAAGTAGTAAACGGAAAATGAATATTCCCTCGTAAAGTAGTGCAGAGGAGTTAACTCTCGTTGAGGTCTATCTCAGTTCCATCTATACGAGTATATTACATAGCCAAATTTTGTTGGATTGCATTTATTGTATTTGGAGATGAAAAGTCGAAATATTGTACGATCTTTAGCTAGTAATACCAATGGATCCTTTGCCTCCCCGAGTTCGAAAGCTACTATATTTTAATAAGCGCCAATCAGTATATTTCTCACAATTTACTCTAGTGAAAGACTGACAATTGTTTAATTATTAATTAATCGGGTTTTTGAATAAGAGTGCTACAGAAGTACATTCGATGTCATTATTTTTGGAACTCGATTTCGTTTGCATGTAAAGTCTAGACGCTGAATCTAATTTTCAACAGTTTTCAAGCATAAATCGGCCGATATTACTGCAAATTCACGTTCGATATTCGTACGAAGCTCATCAATCGTCGCTGGCTTGTTTGCATAGACCATAGTCTTGACGTAGCCCCACACGAAATAGTATAACGGTATCAAATCTCCCAACCGAGGCGGCCAATTGACTGGACCATTTCGTGAGATAACACGCTCACCAAACTTGGTATTCAATAAATCGATTGTGACAATCGCTGTGTGGCTTGTGGCGCCGTCCTGTTGGAACCACATATTGTCCAAGTCCATGTCATCCAATTCGGGCCAAAAATATTCGGTTATCATGGAGCGGTGGAGCGATTCCCAATTCACGAACATACGGATTCTGGTGGTCAAATGGCATCAGTTCTTGATCTCAATTTGATCTTATAAGAATGTAAGCCAAGATATTTTCACAAAATTCTCCACCACGACGTTACAGAGATACCCAACGCTTGAGAAAGACGTGGGAGAGATCGATTTGGGCCTTCCTCAATTGATGTGCCACTAAGTCAGAATTTCGGTAGAAAATTTTAATAATTTCGAATCATTGTTGGATCATATATGTATGTATATAGTATTTCCATGGTGAAATAACAAACCTTACTGAAAAGAACTGCCAAAAGAAAAACAAACTTTGGAGCGTCCCTATTGAAAACCCTGTTATATGCTGTATGGAAATATCGATAGTCAACTGCCTCCGAACGACTGACGGGTTTGATGATTCCTTTTCGCCCTCAAAATGAATTAGAATGGCTACCAAAGTGATGAACATCACCAGAAGAAACATTTTAAACTCACGAACATCGGATTGATAGTCACTGCTCAGCGGTATTCCACGGATCTTAGATCCTGAATCGTAATCACATCCAGAAGCTCGGAAATTTTTTTTAAATGAAGGAAAATGCCGTAATTGCCTTACATTAGCACCGTCGACGCCGCCCCAACTGTGAGTAGTCAACAATTCACCGTTAATCACAAAGCGCTGATTGCCACTTGTCATGAGTCGTCAGTCGGCGCTTAAGTGTCTGGCACACAACATTCGATACATCATCTAAGCGGTCGGCAAAATGTAACAAAAACAACAACAACAATAACAACAAGCTTATTAAAAGGTTCATAAACAAAACAGAATAATGCGACATGCACAAAGCACACACACACAAACTTATGTATGCTTTAGCCACATAGCTTAGCATGGCATAGCATGGCATAGCACGGCATAGACGACGTATGAGCATACAAAGTGATTACATGCATATCGGATATCAAATAAAATGGATGACCAACCAAAACCGATTACTTATTAACTGTAAACATCAAAGCAGCAAGAGCGATCACGATTGTGGCCTTCCACACACACACACACGCTCGCTGAGCTACATATATTCTCTGAGTATTGCAGTTGCACAGTAGTTGCGGCGATTATAACTGTTTAGTAGCAAATACGCTGGAAAATGCCGGCAATTATTCTGTGAAGAAGCAAATAAAAGCGAAAACTGTTTTCAGCAAAAGCAACAATAACAACAACAAAACTTTAAAAAACCGTCTGCCTAGAGTATTAACCGCTTTCATGCAGGCCAGCACCAACAACAAACGTCGTCTACAACCCTGAACTTTTGCAAGCGGTCAGCCAGTAGCACACTCACACACACACACTCATGGTCTTACAAATACACACACATATGTGAGCATATGTAAAGTCGCCCCAGCCATGCTGACCTTTGACTTTGACTTTGCTGTGCGCCATTTCCGCTTGGCCATCACTTGTCGGCATTTAACTCATTCGCCGCTTATTTGCTCGGCGGCGATTTCAGTCGCCAAAACGCGTCAACCATATCCAATGTCGAACGCTTCCGCTGCAATTGTTTAATCCCCAGCCATTTCTTCGCATATGTGTGTTTGTGTGAAGCTCATTTGCAGACACTCGTACGCACAGTCAAAGTCACATGTGCTCGTTGTCAGCCGCCTGTGTGGGTCCTTCGCCGCCTCGCGAAACACCTGCCGTCTGAGCCGGCGTGTCGTGTCCAGCTTGTAAGTATGTAATGCGTCTGATAAGGCGCTTTGCTGTTGCGCCAGACTGATTAATCTGCCGCTTAAAATTTTAATCCACCTCAAAAGTCTTGGGAAACGCTCATTATCGTCGGAGTTTTTGATGTTTTCATTGCGACAAATATAATTTATATGAAATGATATACGAGTGTGCCCAAGTTAACTACGAAATAAGAGCGCTAAGATATTTAGATGTGTGAACGGACGTCTAGTTTAAAGTATCATGATAATTACAAGTATACACTCTGTGAAGAAAAGTCGGAAATTCTTTAATTCGAGATATCAAGTGCAGTCAGGTCTATCTCCACCAGATCTCTCCAAGGGAGCGGGGATTTTCTTCTTCCGAAAATCTTCAAAGCTGGAGAGTTCACTTCCATTCGGACAACATCACCCATTCAGCGTAGCCGCTATCTCTTGATTCGCTGGACTATTCAATGTCACCGTATATCTCGTACAGCTTATCGTTCCCTCGACGATAGTCCAAGTCAAAAGCCCCACATAAGGTCTAATCAGTTTGTTGATGGTGCACTTCAGCCTTTCTCACACTACGCATGTTTTCATCCGACCATATCTTGCAAAGAAGCTGATGCATGCACCTTGTCAGTTTTAACTCGCCGTATATAGCTCGGCCGATAATCCTTCGGTCCCTGCCGTTTTATTGCTTTTTAGGCGGGAAATTGCTATAGAACATCTATTAGATTGTCATCGATTGGGGAATCGGGTTCGCCGTCTCTAGATGTTACGCTTTCACTGCCGTTCAGCAGGCTGGAGAAGTGTTCCCTCCATAACTTCAGTATGCTTGGAACATCATACGGAAGGTGCTTGAAATGCCACAGTTCCCTTATCCCGAGTTGCTGATGAGTGTTCTCAGAGAGCAGGAGTGCAGCGCTGTCGGTTGTGATACTAACTTCTCGAGACTATTATTCTTGAATATTTGGGTAGTAGCTGCCGCGCGAGCTAACTTTTGACCGAAAATAACGATTTGATGATTCGGAGCAGTGTTCGGAAATTTTCAAGCGCAATAAAACCGAGTTTTTGCGACGATAAATGACAATGAATGAAACATGTCTTCCTAATTTCCCATCACTTCGAAGTCCAATCGACAGTCATCAGGGTGGACTGCAGCAGTCGGTTGGCAAGGCTATGGCGTCTGTATTTTGCGATGCGCATGGAATAAGTTTTACATAGAATGATATATGATATAAAGGCGTATCGAGTACAAACTCGGTGTAGAGTTCTGTCTTTTACTCCGATGACTGAACGTTGCACATCAAAACGAGACTCTTCAACAAAAGATTTACACCCACTTGAAATTGGATGGCACTGTGCTATAGTAGCATACCAATCTGATTACCCGGACTGACAGGAAACTACATTTTCATATTTTTCGCCTTCTCAGCAGGCTCCTAAGCCATTACGAGCATAAGAATCAAATTTTCCACACACTTTTAATAATCGGCGGCTGCGATGAACTTGAGTGCCTTCAGCGAATTTTTTTGTTTTTCGTGTTCGGCTCATTTCTATAGCATCATTCTCTGGATTGTTGGGCAGTTCCGATGTTATATTCACAAATCCACTTCTCGTCGCTTTTGATGAGGCATTAGACGATCAACGATCCCCGTAGCCGCTATTTTTATTGGAAACACAAAATGTCAAGCAAATTCGTTGACTAATGGCGCATGTTTCGCGCGCAGTTTAACCAGTCGCTGCATTAATCCGGGTCATATCTTTGTATGAGCTAATTATTCTCAAAATGGCTTCAACGGCTTAATTTTAATCAAAACTTAATCGAGATAGAGTTTCACCGTGAATGACTTCGACAAGCACGAAAAAAATTTAGTCTGCACTAAATCACATAGTTACATTTACATATTCACTATGATTATGAGTTCGAATTTAACTTTAAGGGGTCAGTAGGGCAATCTTTTTTAAATTTTTATTTTGCATTTTCTGTTCCCTTATACCCTTAGAATCAATGTAGAAACCCAATTACCATTGAAAGGTTTTGAAAAAAGCCCAAAAATAGTAATTAGGGGAATGCCAATTTTTCAACGTTTATGTCCATCTTTGTATGCTTTTTCAGTACCTCAAACTTTAAACGCGTTTTTCTCAAAACACACTTTTTTAAACTGGCGGACATGATTCCAGTCGAACTACTCAACCGATTTGCTTAATTTTTTTATAAATGTTCACAAAACGCCTGGCTACCGTCCCTATATTTTTTATAGTTTATTGACAATGTTATGACAACATTGTCGGGTCCGCCAGAGAAAAAACGCATCTCATTCACCTAGCCATTTCTCCGACAGATGTAATCAAAAAATTCCGAAAAAATTTGTTTATATACTCCACGATATACCTCATGATATGCGGAAAAAGTTCTATTGCGGAATAATAATTTCTATGAAAAACAATATCAAAAAACAGGCCAGATTACCCTACTGACCCCTTAAACTATTGACATTGGAAATTGAAAGCTATTACAAAAATATTTCACATCGTCAACTATTTAATATGGCTTACGTCATGCTGTCGCCAAAACAAATGTTCTTAAACATTTCTCTCTCTATCCGTCTACCGAACTCGGCTAGCATATTCCAAGCGGGAGTACTGGGCACAGAGAAGGCTTTTCCTTCAGTACAATAAAATATATATATGTATGTGACCTGGTCTACGAAAAGGGGGCTTAGGTGTCAAAAAAAGGAGAACAATTAATGAGATAACGAGAAACTGACCATTATTTTTAACAGCTTTTCCCAAAAAACTAGTTTTCGCACGTTAGCCCCCTTTTCGTAGACCAGGTCACATATAAGGGTTTCTGGAAAGTGAAAAATGTGTACAGTATAGAGTTCTATACGCCATACTTATGCCAATGGATAATAAATTGTATAATAGGAGTGAACTTCGAGTAGAAAGATTCAAAAAAGCTTATTTATATAAACGACATATTATTTAAATCTTAAAAATGATTAGTTTCTATGTACCATAACCTCCTCAGTCCCAAGGGGGGAAAAAAGTTAGAAGTCGACAAAAATATTTTTTTAAGCTTGCCACGTTAACATTAAAACAAAAATTTTGTTCAAGGACATATGCGATGAAAGGATCCGAAGATAAGACAGGTGCAGCTGGCTGGACATTTGTAACCAAGTGGAATGAATCTCGTTTTTGTAAAAGCATATAAAGGTTTAATATTTTATTTCATATTAATTTTAAATTCATAAATAACAGTAAAACTTTGATGAATACTTTGCTAAAATAAGGAAAAGAACGAGATAATATTTGAATAATGAGCAATTAAGAGTGAAACTCCATGAAACATTGTCTATCATTGTTGATGCATAGAAATATGTCGCAGGAAATGCACTTAAAGCGTCTTTTTTGATTGCATCCTTCTTTACGACAACGCATAAACTTATTTTTATTAGAAACTGCGCAAATAGGTAAATGTTTATTCTTCGTTGTACGCACATCTTTCGGCGGCAGAGGTTTTATGGTTCTTTTTGCCCTTTTTTGCGGTGGTTCATCTTCACTCTCTGATGACGATTCTGCGCTCTTCTCCAGTATAGTATCAGCAATTAAACATTCGGCGAAATAGAATTTAAAATCGAGTAAATCCATGATATTTTTTTTGTGTTCACCGCATGCATATTTGTCTTTTTTATACATAACCCAGGAGTTGCAAGCGGCAACATCGATAAAATGCCAAAACACCTTCAAAGGCCATTTTTTGGTGCGAATTGCAATCCTGTAGTAAGAGACGTACCTATCCGCTAAGTCTACTCCTCCCATGTATTTGTTGTAGCTTGAAATTGCATGTGGACAATCAACGTTAATGTACTTTCTGTTTACTTTATCCCATCGTCGAGCGGTTTGTAGGGGTAACGATCCAGTTGACGTGGAAGCTATAAGCACAGAGCGGCTATCCATCCACTTGACAACACACAATTTGTCATCTTCACTAGCGAACTCTTCGTGACTACCTCTTCCTTTTTTTAATAAAGTTTTGTCGTTTGATAACTTTGATCGAAGTTCCTTAGGTATCCTGTTGAGTTGAATAGTACCAGTCGCAGATATTCCTTTATCCAACAAATGCTCGAGAATGTTTATAGAGGTGAAATATCGGTCAATGAATACTTCACTACCTTCACTGAGATCTGTAGCAAGTTTTTGTACAACAGTACCACCAATTCCCAAATGTTTATTCGGCTTTCCATCGGGCCACGTGTTTGCTCCTTGGTATATAAAAAAGTCCAGTATTAAACCATCAGGCGATGCTAGAACAAAGTTTTTCAATCCTACTGGATTTGGTTCGCCTTTTACGTATTGCTTAAGGCTTGTTTTTTCTGAAAACGGAATTACTTGCTCATCGATGCTGCATTTCTTTGGCTTGGGAATCAATCTACACCTTTTCAATAAATCGTCTAGTACTGGTCGAACTCTCCAAAGTTTATCTTTTTTTTCCTCTTCGGTAACTGACATGTTGTCAACAAAATGCATGTGATTTCGCAACTTAAAAAGTCTGTCTCTGGGAATTTGTGTGATGGCTGGGACTTTTATTTGAGGTCGATAATACATACGTATCCTTGGAGGTTTCATGCACCCCGCAACAATATAAGCGCCTACTAGCTTTTTATACTCAGAAGGAGTAGAGTTTAAATTGCGGTTGTTTTGAATTGCATACATATCAATTTTTTCAGAAACTTAGCTCCAGAAGTTATCGTCGAAGTACTCTGAAAAATAATTGAAAGGTGTCCACATCTCTCTATTATCAACATCCCATTCAATTAAGTCGGAACATTCAGAAGAATTTGGAAAGCTTTTTGAAAACCATTTAAGTCTTCGGACTTGAGTTTGTGGCAGAACTTCGGGTGGGGAAGATTCCTCTTCCTCTAATAAATAATATTATTTCTTCCTCAAAATCTATGCCATTTCGCTCTTCCTCGTCATCCTCATCGTCCGACATATCCTCAATATCGCTCTCCAAGAGCATATCAAAAATCTGTTGCTCCGACAATTTACCTTCCATTTTTTTGTTAATATGTTACAAATGTGCAGCAGGCTGGTCATGAAATATAAAAGTTAGTCACAAAATCTATACCGTACCTTGTTTATTGTAATTGTTAGATTCAAATTAATCACACTTTCGAATTTTTTGGTTGCACAGCTTTCAAAAATTTTTACTAATAATCATTAGCACTTTACAAAATCTGTGTTTCGCTCAGCTGACTACACTCATTGCGCTCTTTTTAACAGTATTGCCAGCATAGAGAACAAATTTTGGGTTTTTACTACAAATAATACGTCTAGCTGGCTGCACAAATGGTCATAAACTCAAAAAGTATTTTTAAAGTATTTCTACGGATACTTGAAGAATGTCCCGTAGACTGCAAGTGAGGAGCGAAGAGGATAAATAGAACATACTCACCATAAGTTTTGCAGCCACTGTAGTACTAAAATTGCTGAACTGTCTGCTTTCAAATGGTGGTGGTGTGTGTCTCTGCTTTAAGTGGTGAATTGCACGTTGAGTTTCCACCATTAGGTTGATGACTTAACTACGAAACTGAATGAAGGTAATAAAATTAGTATCAAGCGGAAATAGAGGAAGCGCTGAATTCAAAAATTTTAATGCATACTACTATGAGCAAAAAATAGTAAGACTCTTTGCATAATTTTTAAATTCTTAATTTATTCTTAAAAATTTATGGCGTCCATCTCAAAGCAACCACTTTTGGTTACAACACATTTGTGCCAACGTTTTTTCCAATCCTCTAAAGACTTTTTAAACTCAATTCAATGCGCGTATCGATTCACGTTTAATGGCTTCAATTGACTCAAAACGGTCTCCCCGGAGCGGTCGTTTGAGTTTGCTGAATAGCCAAAAATCACACGGAGGTAAATCAGACGAATACGGTAGTTGCAACACGATATTTGTTGAAAATTTAGCGAAAGACTCACGAAGAATCAATGCTTTATGCGACTCATGACCAGTCGTTGTTCTGTGTTAAATTCTCTCTCTACAGATATCTAAATATAATTGTTGGGAGCTTTTGGTTTTAGCTCAGTTAAGACTTTGTTTTACATGACTTTGTTTTACAGAAAAGGCACTTAACATTTAACAGAGGACAGCTTTTCCACAGTGAAACTACCGCTGGGTGTTGGTTTTAGGTTTTCATTTGTATTTAAAACCGAGAGCAATGAAATAATACGTGATCAGTGTGTTCTAGACACTCTTTACATTGTCAGATAGTACTAATTCAAATCATAGGAGAGGTATCATCTAAAGCACCCAGTACACTTAATATTCGGGTCAGGTGAAAATCCAGGTCCCCATATTGTCTGCCGAATGAATGTTCGGTATCAGTCTGCAGATCTCGCTACCGTTACTGCCACAGTCTTGGTTCTATTTTTTCTTTTAGCTCCTATAGACGTCTTTGATGCCTGGTATAATCGTGCGATTTCGTCTCCATGGATTTCAATGAGTGAGATCCTGGCTATTATTTCAGCAGCATCGCTGGATATGGCTATGTGTGCAACAGATAGATCAGTTTAGATGCTGTTTTCAAGAAGAATAAACTGCATATAAGTTGACGTTATGGCCAATGAGTTGAGCTTTATTATAAAGATAAGAATTTACTATTATATTTAAAAAATGATTTCGGACAAGTGATCGCCGCGGCTAAATCGAATAAACTCCAACCGATAAACCCATTGGATGAAGCCATGTGTAGAAGTTCGCACAAGTGAGGAAAGTTTTTTGAGCGCCATTCACTTGGGGGTGGCCAAAAACGATTCTTTTACATATGGCTCAAGTAGCTCACAACTAAAAAACATCCGTTTGAAGGCGAGCTAAAGTAAGAAGGCGAAACATCCCTCCCCAGGGTTGTAGAGAGTCGTAAAAAAACACCCCCCACTGAAAAAAATAACAAGCACCTTATCAGTATGGCTTTAGGACTGGAAAATCAAATCATCTATTCACCATGAGCCAAATCTTGGAAAAGAAAATAGGATCTACACACACCACCTCTTGTTCGATTTCAAAGCTGCTTTGACAGCATGAAAAGGAGCTGCCTTTATATTGCTATGTCTGCATTTAGTATCCCCGCAAAACTAATACGGCTGTGCTAACTGACGTTGAGCAATACCAAAAGCTCCGTCAGATTCGGGACGGACCTCGCCGAGCCGTTCGATACTAAATGAGGTTTAAAACAAGGCGGCTCCCTATCGTGCCTTGTCTTCAATCTACCCCTGGTATAAATAATTCGATCTGCAGATCTGAATACAGAAGGTACAGTCTTTTATAGGAGTGTACATCGATGACACCGATATCATTGGCTATAAGCACAGCGTCGTTAGTTCTTTCTCCAGGTTGCACAAAGAAGCGAAGGAAATAGGCCTACCAGTGAACGAGGGCTTAACGAAATATATCTTGTCATCAAGCAAACAGTCGTCGCACTCGCGACTTGGCTCCCACGCGCTGTTGACAGTCATAACTTTGAAGTCGTAGATAATTTCGTCTATCTTGGAACACATTAACACCAACAACAACGTCAGCCTCGTAATCTAACGCAGAATAACTTTTGCCAACAGGTGCTACTTCGAACTGAGTAGGTAGTTGAGAAGTAAAGTTCTTTCTCGATGAACGAAGACCAAATTATACAAGTCACTCATTATCCCAAACTTGTTATATGGTGCAGAGGTATGGACGATGACAGTCTGATCAGTCGGCGTTACGAGTTTTCGAGAGCAAGGTTCTGCGAAAGACTTATGGTTCTTTGCGGACTGGCAACGACGAATAACAGTTGATGGAATTTCTGAGAGTATTCGACGCAGTACCAGCCGGAGGAAGCAGAGGAAAAGGAAGACCACCACTCCGTTGGAAAGAGCAGGAACCTGGTTACACTTGAAATTTCCAATTGGCACCAAACAGCGAAAAGGAAGATCGACTGCCGCGCTGTTGCAAGCTCGGCATAAAGCGGTGTCTACGCCAAAAAAAGAAGCAGAAGATCAATATTTGCAGCATTTGGTCGTCTCGGGCATATCTGAGTAGACGAATGACTTCATATAATCTCGCCAAAAATAGTCGGAACGGTGTTTAATCGAACGATGTTGGAGGCCTTGCCACAGGTCCCCGACGCGAAATAATGAGTTCATCAAAAGTTTCTTTCAATAAATTGATTATTTCGTTGGCTATAAGGTATGTAGCGTAGTCTTTTTGGAACCGAAGGTCGCCCATAACAAGATCTTCCGATTCAGGCTCGAAAAGTCATTAATCGTGGCTCTTTACCGTGCAAATGCGGATGTACTTATTCGGGTCTTCTGAAGATGCGTTTTATCTACTAGAGTAAGTGTGGTACAAAACTGATTCATAGATGCTCCAATTACAGATTCTGCTGGACGATTTTGTCAACCGAATATCGGACTCAGGGTCAAACCATAATTTTAGCAATAAATTTTGCGCATATAAACAACATGTATATACAAAAACATATATATACAAACATATACAAAGAATTCTAAAAATTCATTTAATTTTAATTAAATCGCTTAATCACATTGCAAACATAACTTTCTCTTTACTTTAAGCGCTCGGGCCCTCGTGTATGTTATTTTTGTGCCTACGCGCATTGCTCTCTGTTTTGTTCATTTTCATTTCTCCTCCTATTTTTCTGCCTGAGTGAATGCGAAATTTCCTATTTCATTCACTTTCCGCTAGCATCCATTGTTCCATTTAGCCAGCGGCGTCAAAATGCGCTACTGTTTCGCTACTATTGTTGGCTGACAGCTACTAACGCGCCGGCGACGCACACTTTAAGCCGAATTCAGCGCAAGCGACGCGCAACACGTTCGCCAATGTCTGCTGATTGTGCGCTCGTTACATTTAGAGATTCAGAAGAAGTGGTAAAAAGACTGCATTGTTGGACTGGTTGTAGAAAGTGATTGATTGCCTATCGCCAGCACGTCCAAGTACTTGAGCGGCGCGCTGAGCGCTCTTTGCGAAAGGCGGTGCGCGCGACTGCGCAATTGACGTGTGTAAACGCGAGCGCGTAAATTGTGTCACTTGCAAAAGATTTTTAGCGACGCGGAAGGTAGTGATACATATGTACATATATACTAAAGGTTAGCGCGCGGCAATTATTCACATACTTATATGTACGGATGTGTGTTCCTGAGCAGCGCTCAGCGGCGTCCAATTGTCGTGGGTCAAGTTTTTGTTTGCAGAACTATTACGATGGCGAACAGAAATGACCTCATCAGCGCGCATATGCACACATAGACATACAAACAAACAAGCATAGATATAGATACAGCTAAGTATGCTTCTCTCTGCGTAATCGCCTAATCATTAGACGTGCGCGCCCATCAAAGCATAAAAGCCAAATCTCCCCGCCGCGCTCTTCACACTTTCATTAAACGCCCGCAAAGCTGAAAGGCCGGAAGGCAGCCGCCTGTAGTTAGAAGAAGGCACACTTGACGTAATGGACTGACGCGTTACCCTTTAGCGTTGCCATAACACCATAAACGTAGTCATATGCATGCATGTGTGTGTGAGTGTAAATGTGGTCCGTATTGTTCATTCACTGATTTTTCAGGTGCGCGGAAATTATTTCATTGTTTTTGGAAAACTTACGCTTCTCAACCCTTAAACGCGCATGCGCCTGCGTCAATTGTTGTGTGGATTGTCGCTGTTGTTGTTGGCGTCGCTAATATGAGCCTGTTGGTTTGTTGATTGTGCGCACATTTGCTGTTTATTGTTGTTGTCATCATGGCCTGAGCTGTTATTGCATGTTTGTTGTTGTTTGTTTATTCCCAATATTTGATTTATGACTGATAGTCAGCCGTCATGCAATGCGTCTTTAGTGCAACTTACTCACGTAATTGCTCGCTCATGCAATTTCGGGTATATTTATGCAAATATGTAAATGCCTATGTACATATGTGTGGGAACGCAGAGGCGTATGCAGAGTTTTTTACAACAGGTAAACGGGGTTAAGTATTTAGTATTTTGACCTGGAAACAATGCCTCGCTTCAGGTATTAAAATACATGTATCTGGATAACAAATAACCGATTCGACAGTCGGTGCCACCTGGAAAAAAAATTAATCAGCATTTTTTTGTACGGAATATATAAAAGCTCGTTATTTAATAAATATAATAATTTCTTTTTGACAACATAAATTATTTCAAAAGTGGCAACCCTTGAAAAATTGTGTATGTAAAATTATGTACCCCCTGTATGCTCTCTTAGAAGATATTTCTTAATACTTTACTTTTAGTATAGCTCCCAACTCTCTCTCCAATTATATCAAAATTGAAAAATACTCAAAAACATTTCGGTAATTTTCTGAAATTAATTTCTGATATCATTGATAAACAAATCCACTTGTTTTTTATGACATGAACAGAACAAAGTGTTTATTATGTAAAAATTGCTACAAATGCAGAAAATAGCCACAGATTTCTTCTTTTGCTTTGATGGATGATTATTTAAAAAAAAAACAGCGATAGATATATTATTTTATTAACCAAAGAGTAACTTAAAATATTACTGTCGAGAATCCCTTAACAATGTCCAGCAGTAATCGGCAAGCAAACAGGCACTCCACTTGCCTTGGTACCGTTTCTCTATTGCAGAAATGGCTTGGTGTAACCATTGCCCATGTTCGTCACTTACGGTCCCTAAATTTTCGGGGAAAAAATCCAGATGGAAGTCCAGATATGTTTTATATGCAGTACACAGTTCAGTCACAAGATCTTTGTAATTGTCAGCTTTCACATTTCCAAGAAAATTTTTAACAACACTTTTAAAGGCACTCCAGGCTTGTATTTCAGTTTCATTGAGCATTTCCTCAAATGTTTTATATTTCATTAGTTCTCTTATTTGCGGACCAACAAATATGTCCTTCTTAATTTTTGCTTCACTGACTCTTGGAAATTTTTGTTTCAGATAAAAGAACCCTCCTCAGTTTCTGTCCTGTGAGTGACTCATAGAGTTATAGCTTTGTTTGTTGAGAAAGGACTTTGTTTCTTTCTTTTGCCATGATCATTCCGAAGTAAAAAATTCTTCAGTAAACCCAATTTAATATGCAAAGGTGGTAGTAATACCTTTTTGGGATCAACTAGAGGTTCACTGGTAACGTTTGTTTGTCCCGGAGTGAGTGCCTGACGTACTGGTTATTGCTCGGAGTGGCCATGTGAATTTAGCATAGATTTCACCAACAGTACTACCAACTTACAGAAAAAAAAATTACCGATTCGAAAAACACGCGAAGTATAAATTAATTCAAATTAATTCACCTTTCAAATTGATCACAGTAGTATTGTAAAATCTAAGGCCGTAGGTTACAAAATATCTGTGGGTGATAGAAAAATTCTCTTTTCAGATTTGGCTTCAAAGTATCAAACTGCATTAGAAACACCTTTACTGTCCAAATTATGTGTTTATCAGTGTAGTTACCTTTGCGGATTCTTACTTTTTTCCGATAGGTGGTAACTCTGTTACAAAATGCAATAATTTCCCGCGAATACTCTACTTTGTTCAAAAAGTAATCAGAATTTGTTTATAAAATGTGTATTCTTTTTATAGAAATTCCCGGCCTATAAAACGCACTTTCGCCAAATGCCTTTTCTAGTTCAAAAATTTTTTTTCCGTTGTAGAATCCAAGACCTTATTCTGTTCGGTCTGTTCTCCACAATTGGTGCTATTAGGTGCACACCCTTTTGACCTGATTGTCATACAGCGTTGCATTCCGGTTAAGAACTCGGACATTAGGGATCTGGGTGGTCTGGCGATGGACATGATGGACGTTTAGATATTAGCGGTGTGATCTCCATTAGGCGGAATGCCCAACAGTTAGGGTCGTTTGCATGTGAATTGTTTAAGCGGCGAAGGTGTTTAACTGGGATGGTATGGACGTATGGGATCCAACCAGAGAGCAGTATGGAAGCTCAACTGGCAGTAGTTTCGGCTACGAGGTCTTACGGAAGACTTAATTCTGGTACCACGGAGAGTAGAAGCCCTTGGAGTTCGCTCTAACCTGCTTACACGGACTGGCCCCTTTGGGATTGTAGTGGTGGTTGTAGTTAAAACATAAATGCGGGTAGAAGTGACACTTTGTCAGTTGAATGTGGAGTTGCAGTGCAACCGGATGACGGACCCAAAGTACGGCAGAGGTTTTAGATGAGCTTCGAACCCTATCAAGGTGGTTAGACTGTCCATTCCACACTGCCAATGTTGGAAATGAATGACTTTTTCAGGGCGTTGATCAATGCATCGCTCTGATCCGCTGTGCTTTCGAGCGCCGTGGGGTAAGGCTGTCATCAGCAAGTACCCACGTTATAAACACCGGACGTTGCTCTCATAAATTGTGTCAGAAGCTGCTGAAGACCGCAATTTGTCGATACTAAGCTGTTAGAGAATTGGGACTGTCTCGAACTACAACCTGATGGATTTTGAGAAAGGATTTGGGATTGCATCCGTATACAATTGTTCTCACTCAAGGACTGAAGCCATTGGACTAGCGTAAACGTCGTGATTTTGCTGATTTTGCCTTAGGACAACTGAGAAACAATAACGATTTTTAAAGAAATAAAATAAATAAATAAAACTGTCATTTCTGGTGCGAAGAGAATCTACAAATTATTTATGAAAAACCATTGCATTCACCTAAATTGACAGTTTGGTGAGGCTTTTGGTCTAGTGGAATCAGTGGTCCGTACTTCTTTCGAAATGAAGCTGATTACACGGTACTGTCAATGGAGAACGGTGTAGATCGATGATAACCAACTTTTTATGGCCGCAATTCCAACAAGTTTATCTTGACAATATTGGGTTCCAACAAGACGGGCCTACGTGCCACATACATATGTAGCTTTTGCAAATACTGAATTTTTGCGAGAAAAGTTTGGAGATTCAATTATTTCAAGAAACTGTGTCCTCCAAGGAGGTGTGATTTAACACCCTTGCCATACTTCTTGTGGAGTTATTTGAAGTCATTGGTCTTTACCAATAAACCAGGCAATTTTCAAGCTTTAGAAATCAATATTGAATATGCTATTCGTGACATACCCGAAAATTGAGTTTAGCGAATCCGCTCCTACAAAGGATGTTGTGGAGGCCATTTGAATGATATTGCATTCAGATCTTCACTTTTAGAAAAAACATTTGAGTTTCCTTAACAATTAGTGTTTTTTTGAACAGAAATCATATACTCTTATTGGAAAACCTACGACAGTTGATTCGACGTATGGGGAAACGGGTCCGAACTTATTTATTATGACCAGAGAATATCAAAGCAGTTCTATTCTTCAAGTCTAACTGGAATTTGTTTAGTGTAAGCACAACAATAACAACAAAATTATTTCAAAAGTAATAATACATATAAAACTCTTCGAACCCCTTCGAACCCCTTCGACTATGGCCCTGTAAGTGCATTTTTTGGTTTGTGCTTTTGTTCCGTATCCATTTCTTGTATTTATATATTTAACTGTGCACATATACACATATACTATGCTGAGCATACACAAATACTAATAGTGTATGTGATTCATAATGACAGGTGTAACATAAGCGCGCTGCCAAGCAGACGGCTGGCCGACTGGCCGGCAGCCAGTCTTGTCATGCAATCAAACAGGAAGACAACTTAATTACCCACACGCTTAAATGCAAGCTTGGAATAGTTGGAATTCGATTAGTATGCACTCGATAATTGAATGTGCGAAGAGAGTGAGCGACTGGTTTACCACGTGCACAAGAGACAAGAGACGGAGATGTTAAACCAGTTTGTATGGACTTGTTTTATGGGAGATTCTTTGATGGCGATTTTGAGGTTAAAATAAGTTCAAGGTTACTGGCATGCCTTTGATTTATTTTTAGAATCTGGAGTGAGTGAGCGGTAAACATAAATATAATATGAGGTTGAGTTTTTTGGTAATGTCTGGTTGTGTGAAGCTACCGTAATCTCTTTTCATTCAAAGGACGCCTCTATGCTAAATATGCTATGGAATGTAATTTTACTTAACAGTATTCTTAAATGTCTTTAGTATACAATTTTTATGTGTTTAAAACCATGTAGTCTTCACTGATCCCAATTGGTTTAATAACTAAGAGGTCAAGGGTGCAAGATATTCTTATTTTATAGTAGTTGATTTCTCTTGTAGGTAGTAGGTAGGTAGGAGTGCTGCTACTCTGGGCTCAATTAGCACTGGATGCACCATTATTATGCAGTATCGTAGGACCTTGTAATCCTGTTATTTCGTTAAATGGTTGCCCTAAAACCATTTGATGCTCTCAATGAAAATACGTATATCCATTTCACTTTTTGTGGTCAGCCATTCAAGGTTTGGTCCCAAATATATTGCGTCGGGTTAAGGATAGAGTTGGGCGTTCACAGAGAAAGTGGGTAGGTTCTATTCCTGCATTATTTGGGCCATATCTGCTTTGTTATCTGCCAGTTTGTTATTGATTTCCATCTGCTATGAGCTATTTATTAAAAATGCATATAAAGCACTCTTTTGATTGTTCCCAGCGGACATGATATTAATTCCACCTCGGATTCGTCTAAAGAGGCTAATAGGCTTTGTCAACTTGTCGTTGCCGAAAATGTTCCTGAGGCCCTGGAAGCCTTAATATGGACAAATGCATTTGACCTACCAGTGAGCTTGAAACCTTCCTGCAATTGTTAAATATGCTGGAATTAACCGGCATCCACAAGGCCAGCAATGCCGCTTGACTATTCGTGTATATGATTGCTTTCTGTACCCTCCCGTAGTTATTCAATGGAACTCCATAGGTCTTCTCTATACCTATCACTGTTTGGAAAACGCTGGCTGAGTTTGGTAGACGGATAGAAAGAGAGATATCAAGATCATTGTAATACAACTCCGCCTTTTCTCCGCAGTATTGTATAAATTGCTGTCAGTATAGATAGAGGTAGTATCCTTCTCCCCTGCTAAACTTCTGCTCCATTCACGTCTAGAGGGTAACCACACCCGAAAGTGACTGATGAAATCTAATCATGGGAGGTTCAAGATGGCACTAAGTTCACAATCTTTCCGGTTTCAACCTCCTAATTCCTTCATACTGATAGCGAAATTTACTCTCTTTGGGCAGTTGATGCAGGAGCATATTTAGTGTTTGCGTTGGACATGGTTTTATTGGCTCGCGACCAAACCAAAAACTCCTAAAGTTAGAACTGGCCCCGGTTCCTGTTGTTGTTGCTATTAAATGCATATAAAGAAATTTTATCTCAGTTGAGCGTTCTTTTGCCACTCGCTTATAAAAAATTTACTTATTTTATGGCTGATACTTATGACGAAATTTTAGTTTGTTTGATGGGAAATAACATGGCTTATAGTTAAGAACGTTTTACTTGAAAAATAGCAGAAGGTTCTTGAAATAAGTACAGAAAACACTCGAATATATATTGTTGGTTGTCAAAAAGTCTTGCGGTATTTTCGCTAGTTCTAGTTTTATTCGTCGCATCGGGTCACGCTTTACCTTTTTGGAAAGCTCATTTCACGCGCAGGTGAAATGATTGATTGTCGTTTCTTTTAAGTCGTTCGTGAGTTATAGCGTCGCAAACATGGAGCAAAATAAAGAGAAAATACGGCATATTTTACAGTACCACTACGATAAAGGCAAAAATGCATCTCAAGCCGCCAATAAAATTTTTGCAGTTTATGGGCCCGATACAGTTTCCTTTTCCACCGCGAAACGATGGTTTCAACGTTTTCGTTCTGGTGTAGAGGTGGTCGAAGATGCGCCACGCTCCGGAAGGCCTGTCGTCGAAAATTGCGATAAAATCGCTGAATTGGTCGAAAGAGACCGGTATAGTAGCAGCCGTAGCATCGGTAAAGAGCTGGGCATGAGTCATCAAAAATTCATTTCAATTTCAATAAAAAAAAATTTAATAAAAATACCGCAAGACTTTTTTGATAACCCATTATTTGCTTTGTTTTTGAACAAGGACTCTCAAAAGGTATTGAGAAAGATACCCCTTATGTTTTAGATATTATTAAGGTATATTAAGTTCACAAAATTAACGTTCGAGGTGCTCTACGCAGATATACAAAAATGGGATTTAGAAATAGATCTCGCTTTCCATTAATGAAGATTAAAAAGTATAAGTCCACCAAATGTGGAAACGGTATATCCACATTTGGTGGGTTTTTGTTAACACTTTCTCTTATATCTTGTTCAGCGTGTCTTGAGAGATTTTTTTCATATTTTACGTCACTTTCAAAATACATATGATTAACTCATAGGCTTCGTCTTCCCAAAAAAACAAACATTAGCCGAACTAGTTTTGAAAAGTCACAGAAGAAATATAAAGCTGGGAAGTATATTAAGTTGAATGTATAGAAACCAAGTAAATTGCAGCAGCATAAGCAAGTGTTTCCTCAAAATTATGAAGATTAGCTACCGAGTGCATATTCACTAATAAGATATACATATGTAGATTCAGATTAGTTCCCTAAACGTGATTCCAATTGACTGAAGAAAAGGATGCTTGTGTTATATTTTACATTTTTTGTGATCCCCATCATTCGCCATCTTACTCCACTTACAATTCGAAAAAATACAAAAAAAAAATCAATAAGCAAAAGACGTGAGTAAAATGAAAAAGCCGTGACAAATTCGCTTTATCGCTTTTCACAGTTACTCACTTCTTATTACGTACGGTTACTGCACTTACGAAACTAATATTAACCTCTCTATATCGGTAAGTTCTCACGCAGTCATGAAATCATCATTTGCAAACACAAGTCAGATAAATCCTTTGTTTCATATGCACTTGTTCTATTTTGTTCTTTCCTTATAAATATACATAATACAATTGAAATAAATATATTAAATTAATGGCGAAATAAAATAACTTTTGCAAGATATTCGTTGCGGTTATATTTACTTACGGAATAAATAAAGAGTGCACGTAAGTTGTGGTTTTTCTTCAAGCTAAATGATGCTTAGTCTGAAAGTAAATGCTAAGTGAATGTGGTTTTCTTAAGATTTAAACCACTTTCCATATATTTGAGTGATATTTTACATTGGCTTATTTATAGATATTTCTTAAGTTCAATTTTATTGAGTTGACTTTATTATTATATTTTTTTTTAATCTTTGACGTTTTCTAGCGTTTTTTTAACTGTGATCTGCAGTTCCATTACTAAACGAGTATATGCTAATTTTCCAACGAGGTTCTGGCATTAAAATTCAGTTCTCCAACCGTAATTCTGACAGGAATCTTCAGTTCAGTTTGCCAGTTTGTATGACAGCTATTTGTTATAATGGTAGGCGGTTCCTGCAAATGCGCAGCTTCTTGGGGAGAAACGAACGTGTGCAATTTCATCACGATATCTCTAAAACTGAAGGACTAGTTCGCGTATATGCAGACGGAGGGACAGACAAACGGTCATGGCTTAATCTACTCAGCTTGTCACGCTGGCTCCGACGTCTTCATCTGAATTTTATGAATTTCTTGACAGAAAGATCTTCTAAGTCTTATTATTTATTGGCATAGGCAGCACTTATGCGGTTATTCGCGCCAATTGGATATTCTAAGAGTAGCAAGATCCTTCTCCACCTGTTCTTTTCCTAGTTCTTCCTTCTCCTCTGCTATCCCGGCGGGTACTAGCCAGCGTAGCCGCTATCTCTTAATTTGCTGGATTATGTCAATATCATCATATATCTCGCACAGCTCATCGTTCCATCGACTGCGGTATTCGCTGTTGCCAATGCGTAAAGGACCATAAATCTTCCGCAGAACCTTTCTTTTGAAAACTCCTAAAGTCGACTCATCAGATGTTGGCATTGTCCATGCCCTTGCACTATATATACCCATTTACAAGTAATGGGTGACTTGTAAAGTTTGGTCTTTTTTCGTCGAATGAAGAGTTTACTTCTCAATTGCCAGTCCGAAGTAGTATCTGTTGGAAACAGTTATTCTGCTTGGGATTTCGATGCTGACATTGTTGTTGGTGTTAATGCTGGTTCCAAGGTTTGGTATCGAACGGTTCGGAAAGCTCCTTCCCGATCCTGACGGAGCTTTTGGTGTTGCTCAACGTCAGTTTACACAGCCGTATTAGTTTTGCGGGGATACCAAATTCAGACATCGCGGCATAAAAGCAGCTCCGTTTCGAGCTGTCGAAAGCAGCTTTGAAATCGACGAAGAGGTGGTGTGTGTCGATTCTTCTTTCTCCGGTCTTTTCCAAGATATAGCGCATGGTGAATATCTGGTCAGTCTAAAGCCACACTGATAAGGTCCAGTCAGTTTGTTGACGGTGGGCTTTAATCTTTCATACAATACGCTCGATAGAACCTTATATGCGATGTTGAGGAGGCTTATCCCACGATAGTTGGCGCAAATTGTGGGGCCTCTCTTTTGTGGAGCAGAGCATACTTAAATTCAAATCGTCGGACATCTTCTGTGTCTGGTGAAAGTAATTATAGCAGATTTAGCGAGGTGATTAGTGACCTTTGGCATACAATTTTTAAATAGGTTTGAACTTTCTAACTTTTTCGGCAGTTTTACTCCTGAGAAATCCAAACAAAAATCTTGAACACAGAAAGATGATATGATCTTGATCGCAAAGTTTAAAATTTTTGATGTTATACATACTCAGAACGTTTTGACATGCGAGCAATTTTTTGTTTACAGTAACTCAAAATATTCATCTCGACTAAAAACTAAAATTAAATTGCGAAACATTGTTCATGTTGGATATCACTCAATTTGTTAATCGCTCAAAAAAAGGTTCGAGAAATGTCAAAAAAAATACTTTAGCGGTACTTCGAAACACGTCTATGATATTGTGACCGGTTATGAATCGTGAATTTATACATCATCAGAGTGGTGAACAACCAACTAACCGGCAATGCGAGCACTCACACATCGGCTGAAACAACTGCATCGATTTGAAGAGGCATCCACCGTATAGTCCTGCCTTGCCACAAATTGATTTCTTTTATTCCCGCACGTAAAAAAAATTAAGAGATCAAAGTTTTTCGAATGCATGGTTTGGAGATATCTTAATAACAGCGACAAAAGTGCTTCGAGAACTGATTTAAACTCATCCGAAAGTGCATAGACCTTAATGAAGAATATTTTGAAATACAATAGAGCGATATACTCTGGTGATATATCACAAAAAACACTTCCTTGCTCTGGTCTGAATACTAAGAATATCTTTCCTATCTAGAATATTTCGAGAGGCGTAGTCAATGCATAGCCAGACATAAAATATTTTTTAATGCCGGCGTTTTTTTAGGTATATCTTCGCGCAAACGACGCACAACAATCAAATAGTATTCCTAGTTGACAGCAAGAAAACTATCAAACTAACCTTAATTTTTGACCTGCTTCGGCGTAGTTTTCTCGGCTTCGGCCACGATGTTCGGATGATTAATTGTTTGTTTCCGCGACGCTGTTTTTAAAAAAAATTTGGTGTTTTCTTAGGCCCAAATGATCTTTCAAAATAAATGTCACTGATCCTTCCTATATTCCAACAATACCAGTAAGATCTCTAACTGTTAATCGTCGATTGTCAAGCACCAATTCATTTATTTTATGGACGTGTTGATTGATTATCAGTTGATGCTGATGGCCGTCCTGGACGCGGTTCGTTGTCAACGCCTTCTCTTTCAATAACTTGTACCAATCAAATACACTTGCTTGCAACAAACAATTATTATCGAAGGCCTCCTCCAACATTCTGAATGTTTCGGCACCAGAAATTTAATTCCACACACAAAATTGAATGGAACTTCTTTGCTGAATTATTTCACTCATCGAAAAAATCGCCGAATACACTTTATGGTTTTTAGAAAGAGAAGCGTTGTGTTGAAGATGTTACTGACAGTCACAACAAACTAGAAAAAAATGCTTCAACGAATGGATTTTCACGGAAAACTTAAACTAAAAAGTCTTACTATCTTTTGCCCACAATAGAATCTAGTGGAATTTATGTATGTACTAGCTGACCCGGCAGCCGTTGTCCTGCCTGAAATTATGTGTTTTGAAATGAAAAGAAAGTTGAATTTATGTTGTGTTGAAAATCATTTATTTTCGATTTTTCCAAATTTTTTCAATGTAACGAAGCTTGATAAATAATATTTTTTTGTTTCTGTTTCGGTGCGTAAATGTACAGAGAAGATGGTTTTCCAACTCGTGAGCACGCCACGTATGTCCGGCCTTGTGAAAAACATAGCATTTCCAAATTTATGCCACACACTTCTAGCGACTATCCTTGTTTCCTATTGATTCTCATCTCAAATGCAATTTTCACTGGAAATAGAATGCGTTGAAATTGAAATGGCAAATCGTTAGAACTCAAAGGAATTCGTAGAATCAAGCATTCTGCCCCCTTGTATTTGATAGCGCAGATTGCGGAACATAATAACGACAGATCCTTTGACTTTGAGACGCAAATGATGCGGTGGCATACCAAGCCTCTCCAAAGAGTTTAGAAATTCCACTGGATAATTCACGGCGTCGTCTTCATTGTTAAGACGATCGATCGATTTGTATGAGCGCAAGTCTCCCGGAATTTGACTTTGATTCTTCCAGATTAAGTGAACAACATCGGTATTTTTGGCAGCTAACATTGCGCGTGCACTTAAGGAATCATAGTTACAATAATTTGGCCAATGTCCGAACGTTCGTGATGAGTTCATCTTTCGTGAATTGATAAACGACAGATGGAATTGATATCGATCCACCGGAATTGATCCATTTCCAATTTTTAGACGCTGATTTGAAGGCCGATTTGTCTAAATGTTCATAGCGAAAAGTGTGCGTACTTCATTTTCATTCCAGTGATTAACATATTCCAGCAATTGTAATTGCTGGCTTACTTCTTCAAAATTTGCACACACCGTACCATTCACAGTACGCAATGACTCAAATAAAGTTGAACCGCGTACATTAATCAATAGCAACCGAACGTAGAAACAATCGTCGTTTATCGGGTGGATTGTGTAAATTTGTCCTAATGCATTAGCTGATAACACACCTGTATGTTAATCTACTGGTTGGAATTGCTTTCTGCGCAACTATTTCATTGACGATGCATTCCAGGTGTAATGTCAAGGTATTTCCGAATAGAGCAATTTTCTCGCAAACGGATCACTGACGAAAGTTGAGAAAAACTCGTTAATGTTAATTTTGTTGCTGGCGGTGTTTCCACTGGCTGTACTGTATTCTCTGGGTTGAAATACACTCTCCAAATTAACTGCGAGACGCACAACAGTCGGAAAACGTTCATGAATTGCAAAAGTAAATATCCTACAAAGCGCTTTATTGCAGTTCACGTATCGACCGTATCGTTCAAGACCAATAACCGCCATGTTGCTTCCTTTGGTGACGTAATTACAAACGTATTTATCGATTACACCAAACTGCAATACTCAACATTGATATGATTTTTGAATGTAAATGACACAATAATGGCGAATATGATACGATCCATATGTTGTCGACCTCGATGTGTTGTTAACTTCGATATTCACGCCTCAAAATTGAATGCTAAATGTTCTGCCATTGTCGTCTGGTAAGCGACGTCTATACAGTGGATATCAATCATTTCAAGTTTCCGAAAGAAAAGCACTTGGATAGTGTTTCGTGCATTTATTGTCAGACATACAACCCGAAGTGGGATTGTGGTGTCCGCAAGGTCCATGAACCATATTGGTTTTCACCATTTGGTATAATACTGTATCTTTCTCTGCATCAGGAATTTCCGCAGAAATTAGTTCATCAGTTTGATCTGGACTAACCACCATCCACCATCCAAAGAAGAATATGTGCGTGCGGCTAACGTTTTTATGCTACTCAACATAATACATCCAGCATCTAACAGCACCATATATATGTACCATATGTTGCTTCAAGATAAAGTCCATCAAACATCGCTGCTATTGTTGAAAAGTCGTGCTGTGACATCCTGACGATCGCTTGCTGATTGACCGCGTTGCATAATTCCACATGTATGTCATCGCATCCTAGGAGTAGTCGTTCATGTGTCTTGGGCTGTCATACGTTGATGGCTAAAGGAACGCCGACCGATATTAGCGCGACCTCTTCGTGGCTTCGTAAGAAATTTCAATCTGTAATTGATCACTTTATGTGAAACATAACGTTTTCACTGAATAATTTTCAATAAGTTTTCTTTTGAATAGGCGGAATAAAAAAAGTATGCGACCGAAATTGAATGATTCAAATATTTGAAAAACAAAACAAACAAAAATAAAAAAAAAAAAATTTGTGAAAAAATGTTTCTTTTTGGGAATTTTCCAATTTCCCTTAACATTTAGGAGGATGAAAAATAGATGTTGTCCGATTCTCCACCCTAGCCGATATGCACGCTAAGATTCACGAATATCGGTCGAGCGGTTTCAGAGGAGTTCAATAACGTACACCGTGACACGAGAATTTTATATATTAGATATAATTTTATTCAGTTGTAAGTTGTTGATAGTTTACTGAAATCACAAATCAAAGCATGAATCATGCACTCAACAAGCTTCATGTACTCGTATGTCTTACAATTGCATAACATTTATCGTATATTGCTGTATATATGTACTGGACGAGTTGGTTATTACAAAAATAGTACAAGCACATTAGGCATGTGCATACTATACATTTGCGGACACTTGTACCTATATATATTTGTCTATTTGTTTGGTTAACTTTTGATATCCCGTGCTATTAACAAATTTTTACTACATGTACGGACCAATACTAGCACATAAGTACCTAGTTTGCGACTAGTTAAGTATTGACGTTTTGTTTATCATACATTTTTTTCGAGTTTAGAAATCTGAGGTTGGTGATTAGTTTTGTTAGTGAGGTCACGAAATGTAACTGTCACTACTTAATAGGTCTGTATTGAAGAGTCTTACCATACCTCAAGTTCGACTGAATCATTTCTTTCAAAAACAATTGTAGCCTAAATTTTTATGCTTGTCGAATAATACTTTCAATTGCTGAATCGAATACTGGGTTAACTGCGAAAATACATAAAAACTGAAAATCGTTTCGGTAGTAAGTAACTCTCTACCAGTGTATGTACGTATGTATGTATGTCAGCACAGAAGTGCTCGTAAAACGATATATGACCAACTGCACTCAATAAATACTCGGTCTGATTGACTAACTTATTGCTGCAACAACCACAGGCACACCCATATCAACTATACGGGTAGCTGACCACTTTGGTGACCAGCTGCTGGAGTGGCACTACGGTTACTCTAACACAAATTAGTCCAAACACTGGTGGCGCATTAAATTTCAAGCGATTTTTTTTGTCTCTTGTCACACGAGCGCTGATGGTGCGGCGTGGATGAGGGTGTATTTGAGTATCAGAACTGTGACAGGGATCAAATGAACGGTGCACACTGCTTCAGACACGTTTTATGTCGATTATTTTCACAACTGTCTAGATTCTACACTGCAAAGCGTTTTTCGTGCAAATTTATTAGTGGAATGTTTGTTTTGCAAATGGTGATTGTTGTAATGATGTTACTGTTGTTGCTAAAATAATTCTTTGGTCACACTTCCGATGGCTACTACTAAGTTTACTTGACACTTTTGGTATCATATAACGGTATTTTTCGCAATGATTCACCAAAGAGATAAGAATGCAATAACATTAGTGATTACTGTGTACTATTTTGCCAAGGTCTTGTGGGTTGGGCGTCTGGTCACCACTCGAAAGGATATGGTTTCAAGCAATGACCGTGAATAAGAGTTTTTGATTGGTTGTTTCAGAACATTGAAGAAGACTAGGCGAAATAGTGAAATTTGTACCATATATTCTAATAAATATGGGGATCGAAGACAGACCCCTCTCCGTATCCGACATATATGCCTGTGAGAATTGGTATAAATAAATTGACATAATCAAAGGTAAATAGATTATCAAATTATAACATTTAAAAGGGATATTCCCTTTCTCTCTTGTGTTAAATTAAATTGAGTAACTTTGCTGTTGCAAAATTCCATACTAAAAACGAAAAATACAGTTGAACGCAAAGAGAGCATCTTATTTCTGGGCAATTGATGCAGGAACATATAACCCTGGTAACCCCTGCACAGGCTGCTCTTTGAATTCCGTTTAGTGTCCTGATATTATATCGTTTATTTAATGCTGGCCACCAAACTAGTGTTTCATAGGTTAGAATTAGTTTAATGACGGCCGCTTAGATCCACATGACACTTGAATCTGTAATCTCTTTTACTTTCTAGCTTTCATTTTCTCCTCTGAACTTAGAAAAGCATAAACTGTTCTAGCCAAGATGCCAGTAGTTCTTGATTTATATTAGTTAGATTTTTAGTGAAATTAGTCTAAGGAATTTAAGTGTGCTCTGCCTAATCCACAAAAAGGGAGACCCCACAATCTGCGCCAACTACCGTGCGATAAGCCTCCTCAACATCGCGTATTAGGTTCTATCGAGCGTATTGTGTGAAAGATCAAAGCCCACCGTCAACAAACTGACTGGACCTTATCAGTGTGGCTTTAGACCGACCAGATATTCACCATGCGCCATATCTTGGAAAAGACCCGAGAAAGAAGAATCGACACACACCACCTCTTCGTCGATTTCAAAGCTGCTTTCGACAGCTCGAAACGGAGCTACCTTTATGCCGCGATGTCTGAATTTGGTATCCCCGCAAAACTAATGCGGCTGTGTAAACTGACGTTGAGCAACACCAAAAGCTCCGTCAGGATCCGGAAGGACCTCTCCGAGCCGTTCGATACCAAACGAGGTTTCAGACAAAGCGACTCCCTGTCGTGCGACTTCTTCAACCTGCTGCTGGACAAAATAATTCGATCTGCAGAACTTAATCGAGCAGGTATAATATTTTATAAGAGTGTACAGCTGCTGGCGTATGCCAATGATATTGATATCATCGGCCTCAACACTCGCGCCGTTAGTTCTGCTTTCTCCAGACTGAACAAGGAACGAGGGCAAGATGAAATATCTCCTGTCATCAAGCAAACAGTCGTCACACTCGCGACTTGGCTCTCACGTCACTGTTGGCAGTCATAACTTCGAAGTCGTAGATAATTTCGTCTATCTTGGAACCAGTATAAACACCAACAACAATGTCAGCCAAGAAATCCAACGCAGGATAGCTCTTGCCAACAGGTGCTACTTCGGACTGAGTAGGCAATTGGGAAGTAAAATCCTCTCTCGACGAACAAAACCAAACTCTATAAGTCAATCATTATTCCCGTCCTACTATATGGTGCAAAGACATGGACGGCATTAGGAGTTTTTGAGAGGTTCTGCGAAAGATTTATAGTCCTTTGCGCGTCGGATACGGCGAATATCGCATTCGATGGAATGATGAGCTGTATGAGATATACGACGACATTGACATAGTTCAGCGAATTAAAAGACAGTGGCTACGCTGGCTAGGTCATGTTGCCCGAATGGAAGAAAACACTCCAGCTCTGAAAGTATTCGACGCAGTACCCGCTGGGGGAAGCAGAGGAAGAGGAAGACTTCCACTCCGTTGGAAGGACCAAGTGGAGAAGGACCTGGCTTCGCTCGGAATATCCAATTGGCGTCACGTAGCGAAAAGAAGAAACGACTGGCGCGCTGCTGTTAACTCGGCTATAATCGCGTAAGCGGTGTCTACGCCAGTAAAGAAAGAAAGAAAAAGTCTAAGGAACATAAAATCCTTGCCGTTATCATAGAAACTGAACGATCGGAAACAAGTTCTTGTAAGGAATGTTTTGTATTTGTGAAGGGCATAAGCTTCGGTGCAACCGATGTTTTTGTTTTTTATGTTTTTTTACAAACATTTCAGGGCAACCCTTATGTGTTGCTAAACTAGTAACGAATAAAAAATGCAAATCAGTTCAATATTTAGGGCCAAATTTGCACATTAAAGAATGCCGATTATTACGAAATGAAATTAATATGCGAAACAGAAAATTTAAATACTTTATTCTCGTTACTTTTGAGACAGTAAATTTAGGAGAACCGATTTTTGGCGCTGCGATAAGTAAACTACGAAAAGAACACGCTTCAGATCAGAAGCGCAAATTCGTAGAATGGAAGTCGGGCGTTACTTCATTGCCTTGACGCACAACCGTAAAAGATCATCTTTACAGACACACAAACATACAAGCAGCGCACCGCACACCTGCTGAATTTGGCGTAAATTATGGCTACCGAGTTCCTAAGTGCGAGTACACATGTATGGGGGCATACAAATTAAAGCACGCGTCAAAAGTTGAAAAAAGATGGCACAGAAAACAAGTCGAACAGAGAACAAAAACAACTATTAAATCACAATTGGCCGGCTGTCGGTCCACAACGGCGACGTGACAATGCCCTACGCGCGGCGGAAGTGTGGGTACAAATTGAAAACGAACTAACTCATTACTTTGCCGATGGAATTAATTAAGCTAAAACGCCGGTCGTAAAATATGAATATCATTAAAATCGTATTAAATTGGCTAAGAGAGCTCATAAAATAATAATTATGGGCTGCCGCAAAATTTTATGAGTATTAGTGTGTACATACATACATATATACATATATAAATATATTTACTGTTATTATGAGTATAATTTGAGCGTAGGAGATTACTGATAATCATATTTTGTTATTTTAATTGCAAACAATTTGCTTACAAAGAATTAGAATAAATTTAATGACACAATTAAAGTTAAATTTTTTGAAATGCTCTACAGTGGCTTGGTAGTTATAGTTTTTGCTTGATTTTAAAGCAAGCATGTTCTTTGCTGGCGTAGACACCGCTTACGCGATTATAGCCGAGTTAACCACAGCGTGCCAGTCGTTTCTTCTTTTCGCTACGTGACGCCAATTGGATATTCCAAGCGCAGCCAGGTCCTTCTCCACTTGGCCCTTCCAACTGAGTGTATATCTTCCTCTTCCTCTGCTTCGCCCGGCGGTTATTGCGTCGAATACTTTCAAAGCTGGAGTATTTTTGTCCATTCGGAGGACATGAGCTAGCAAGCGTAGCCACTGTCTTTTAATTCGCTGAACTACAATGTCAATGTCGTCGTATATCTCATACAGCTCATCGTTCCATCGAATGCGATATTCGCCGTAGCCGACGCGCACAGGACCATACATCTTTCGCAGAACCTCTCAAAAACTCCTAAGGCCGTCCATGTCTCTGCACCATATAGTAAGTCGGGAATTATGAGTGACTTATAGAGTTTGGTTTTGTTCGTCGAGAGAGGATTTTTCTTCCCAATTGCCTACTCAGTCCGAAGTAGCACCTGTTGGCAAGAGCTATCCTGCGTTGGATTTCTTGGCTGACATTGTTGTTGGTGTTTATACTCGTTCCAAGATAGACGAAATTATCTACAACTTCAAAGTTATGACTGTCAACAGTGACGGGAAAGCCAAGTCGCGAGTGCGACGACTGTTTGTTTGACATAAATTAAATGCTTAAATATTGACTTTATAATAATTTTTTTTTGTGGAATTAAACATTTTAGCTGATTAAAAGCACATCGTTACCGTGACAGCGTCTTAAAAATATCAGCTACGTATGTATTTAGAGTGGATATCTGATGACGCTTCTGGCCTTTAGGAGGCTCATTGGGAAACCATCGGCACTAAAATCTTCTTACTCTATTATGTACTCTCTGAACTTCTGAACCACCCTGCGCTCCTGAAGAAGTTCATCAATATAAAAATTAATCTCCGAACCTTCGCCAAGATACCATCGACCGTTAATTGCTATTATTTTTCTATACATTGCATTCGCATAGAAAATGTTCTGTAGTCTCTTCTTCTACTTCAAAGTCTTGACAGCTTCTGCAATAGTCGTTGTAAGGTATTACCAGTCGGCTGGCATGCCTGCCAATTAGGCAGTGACCTGTTAGCACTCCTTATAAATGTCTGTTCAATTCTGCACTACGGTTTCTAAAGGGTGATCTTTATCGAGGTTCCCTACTTGTTTAAAGAAAAAACACAGAAAATTTGTATTTAATGTGGAATGTTTATTATGATTCAAAAGAACATTCTTTGGCATTTATTTTTTGAAAATTATTACTTTCAAATGTTGGCCTCGGCTACTCTCAGATGGCACATCTGTTTAGTCAAATTTTCGATGACTCGCTCGAGCATTTCGACTGGCAACTGGCGAATGATGTGCATGATGCTTTGATCCAAGTCCTGAAGTTATGCGGGATTATCCGCATATACTTTAGACTTTACATATCCTCACAGGAAAGAGTCTAACAGTGTGCTATTATACGATCTTGGTGGACAAACGACCGGCCCAAAATGAGAAATTATCTGCTCACCAAAGTATTCTCTCAATAAACTCATTGATGTGATGTGTGGGAAGTGGCGCCGTCTTTTCGAAACCAAATGTCGCCGAGAACACGACCTTCAATTTTAGGTATCAAATAGTCGGTCGATAACGGTCGCCATTGACGGCTACGTTCTCATCGGAATCATTTTTGAAAAAATGTGGACCGGGGATTCTACCAACCCACAAACTACACCAAAAAGTTGTTTTTTCTAGTTAAATGACAGCTTTTGAATCTCTTCAGGTTACAGTTCATCCCAAATGCGTAAATTTTGTTAGTTTACATAGCCATTGAGCCAGGAAGTGGGCCTCATTGCTGAACAAAATTCTATTCGAAGCGAATTCGCTTGAGAAGGTAAAGCAGATTTAGTTCATCCTCAAGCTGTATTTTGTATGCTTTCAACTTAAAATATCAACGTAAAATGCGCCAAGTCCGAGTAGCTACAAACGGTGTGGAATCGACTCGTGTACACTCATAGCTATGGCTGCTATATTTTCTTTACTGCATGCTCAACATTGCCTATTCGGTCGAATACTATCCAATAATGAATCCTGGGTCTCAAGAAAAAAGAAAGTGCTATTTCACCAAGGCAATGCACCGTGTCACAAGTCAGTGAAAAGGATGGCAAAAATCTATAAATTGGGCTTCGAATTGATTCCGCATACACCGGAATTCTACAGATTGGACCCCACGGACTATTTTCTGTTTTCAGATCTCAAAAGAATTTTCGTCGAACAAAGAGGTGATCGCTGAAACTGATAATACCATATATAATATATATACCAGTTTTGTCTGATATCTTTCCTAGAGAAACCTTCAAAAAGCAATACCAGAAAATTGTACCCGGTAATAATTATTCGAGGTCAAAATGGACTTTTTGAAGTTTCATCGCAATTTGGAGCTCTTTACATGCTTTTTAGTTCAGAAGTATCCACTGTCATTCAATTAACCATTTGCCGAATTGTATTCAAGGTAAGGTAATTTCGTTTCTTTTTATTCGTATTCGAAAGATATGAGTTCTGCTGCAAGTCAGCACTGTGAATCTGGTGATATCAATCAAAAGCATGAGGAATTGTATAGGCACCTCTGGAGGAGCTCTCAGCACCAACATATCGGTTCTAAAGTGAAACCCACGACGTTTTTAGGTCACTCATAGTCCCTTGTGGTCTCTTCTAGTTTTCAGATTAGTTACAATGCGTTTGATTTTCAAGTCCCAGCGACTTCCTCAAGCAAATGTGTCTTCCTGAGTGCATAATTGACTGCGTAAATATCATACGCCGGATGATTGAGTTAATATTACCAAGCATTTCTGGTTATTTAATATCAAATCTCCAAGTGGCTTCCACAATGCCTGCTAATAAAACGCTTTCTGCTGCCGGCTTCATTGTTTGACGAGCTGCCAGATAGCTTAGAAAAATTATATTTGTTGGTAGTATTCATGTGTGTATGTATATTTGTATGGACATTCCATTGCATGTTTGCATAGATGTGTGTATGTGTGTGATTTGTCACCCCAAAGGCCATGTGCCATGTCAAGTGTGACTTAATAACACATCAAAATCAACTTAATCAGCGTGCACAAGCGACGCCAGAAGCGAGGAGCTTGCAGAGAAGCCACCAAATGCACTTGACACAAGTATAATTAGAATATTTACATACAAATGTCTGTATGTATGTAGGTGTAAATAGAAGTTGTGAGGGAAGTACCAAGTAGGCCGGCTTGCTCCTCCATAAATGATAAATGACATGAATACATACTTACATCTAGACAAAAGTATGTTTAAAATTATATATACATATATACGTATATGCATGTGAGAGTGTGTGTATAAATAACAGATATATATATATTTATCTTGTATAGCTGGCCGCGTACGCATAACATTTCATATGACACGCTTTGTAGCATGCAACATGCCACATTAAATGCACCATTTGCACATAGCAACAACTATTCCGAAAGCTAATCGCTGTCGCTGCCTTCAATTGCATTCAGTAGTAACACATAAGCACACACACCCACACACACATACATACATTTACTCTTGTGTCATTCAGCACGTTTCAGTAACTCCACGGACTGCGTAGCTCACTGTCAGAGTTTTGCCGGCAAATTGGGGCGACCTATAGCGCAATGGCACGAACGCAGTGGCTTTGAACAGTAGTCGCGTGCAGTTCACGAACTTGTGGTGGTGGTTTGTTGTTATTGTTGTTGTTGTTGTTATTGTTGTTGCAGCGGGAGTTTCATTGGAGTTTCGTTGGTGTTGCGGTTGAAGTTGCATGGAAATCGCAATTAAACGAGAAAAAACGCATTTGCATTTGAACGGAACGCATACGATATTACCCCGTTCAGGGTCCCTCATGCCGTCCTATGTGGGACTAATTATAGAAGAATGAAAAATAAGAAAAATCGTTAACTCATAAAAGAGTTTTCCATGCAAAGACTTAATTTTGGTCGATCAGTTTGTAATATATAAGCAATATGCTATAGTGATCCGATATCGCCGGTTCCGATCAATAAGACGCTTCATGGAAAAAATGGAAGTAACTAAAAAACTGAGAGACTAGTTCGCGTATAGACATACACACAGACCTTAGAGAGTTGCGAATCGAAAAATGACGCTTGCAAATCAGGATTATCAAACACAGAGACTAGTAAGGTATGTATTAACCATTATATATAACCATAAGGTCTCAATATACTACTCTCCTACAATGTGGTCAATTGGATAACTTTTTTATTTCCTCTTTTTGAAAATGTAAGAACAAGAAAGTTATTTCGAGTCAAAGTTTGTTAACTGTTTTTTGATATAAATCCTGACGACCGCTGTGTGACACATATTATGACAAAAAAGCACCTGGAAATTGTAATCTAAATACCCGGGTAAATGATACTTCAAAAAAAAAAATTATTTTTCTAAGTTGGTAAGACTATCCTTAGTTACTATGCCAAATATGAGTGTGATCTGTCAACCAGTTTGTTTACAGCAGCTGCTTAACAAAAAATGCGTGTGCGGAATCGTTGCGAATGATAGAAAAGGCTTACGCTTATTCAGTTTTATCAAAACCACAAGCCTACGAGTGGTAGAAAGCCTTCAAAGATTCGACCTCTTCAACTGATGAATGTAATAAAAAAAATTAAGTATACGATGCTTGAAAATCGTTTGCTTGACTCGTTGACTTGTCTCTATAAATCTAAATTTTTTTTTCAAAATGAGTACCGTAAACAGAACTCTTTGGACATGCTTTATCGTGCGAATTCCGATCCCACATTCACGGATCATTAAAACTGCCGATGAAACAATAGTTTATGAGTTGGTTGATGAGTTTGCGTGAGCGCATTCATTGAAAATAGTCGGAATTGTGGAAGAACAACTCATGGACTTTACGCGATGATAATGCACCATCGCATTGAGCCCCGATTGTGACCGAATTTAAAGTTAAAAACGCAAAGAATACCATCGATCAAGCACCGTATTCACCAGATTTGGCTCCGTGTGATTTTTTTTCGTTCCTTAAATTGAAATTGCTGCTCCGTGAAACCCGTTTTCAGTCGATCGCAGAAGGAACTGAAGTCCATCCCAAAAATTATATATGAAAAGTGTTTCGAGGACTGGAAAAATCGTTGTCATAATTGTATTACATCTGGTGGGGATTATTTTGATGGCGACAAAATATCTATTGATGAATAATTAAATATTTTGCATTTTTCGCAAATTCCAGATATTTTCTTGTCACAACGTATGTTAACTGTAATTAATCTTTTTTTGAAATCGTATGCATTGCAACATCCGTTCTTGTTCGTTTACTTGGTTCGAAAAAATAGTAGCACTTGTCTGGCTATTTCCAATTTCGAAAAACCCAAAATTACATCCGGTGAACCATATTTGGATTGACGTTTTGTCCTTCATCTTCTCCAATTTGAACACATTTGATAAACTTTACAACTCGCGTGGACAGTTGTGTCCTAAATGAGTAAAAGCTCAGTCCTTTAGATATCGGGTAATTTGCCATATCAGGTTGTAGTCAGCACTTTCATGTACCGCACCGATTTTGCATTATGCACTGGTTTCTTTCAGAAAAGCTAATGCGTTCCTTAAATACGGTGATTTTGCAAGAAATTAAGCTGGAAGACTGGAGAAAGGCACTCCAGCTTATATGGTTACAAGTTTTACTAAAGAAATGACAAACTCTAAGAGAAATTCATGAAAAGAAAATTTGACCTTGACTAATCTCGTTATCTTATGTACATATGTATGTATGTATGTATGTATACATATATAAAAATGAAGCGTAAAATGTGTTGGTAAGCGCATAACTCAACAACGCCTGGACCAATTTTGCCAATTCTTTTTTTAAAATGTTCGTTGAGGTTCAAGGATGGTTTTTACGGAAAAAAATCGAATAATTGCCCCTAAAAACAGCCCTTTTCTTTTTCCCATACAAACGAATGAATGTTTGTTTGTTGGTAACGCTAAGTGAATGGCTACACCAATCTTGATGAAATTTTCAGAGGTTGTTCGTTGTGGATCGGGGAAGGTTTAGAAATAAAAATACATTATACTTTTCATGAGGAAAAGTCGGAAAATTGGATAATTTCAAAAAATTAACTGTTTTCCATACAAGTTTTTTTCAATTTTTGCTTGATTGGTTTTTCAATATTTTAATTTGTAAATTATTTGAATCGTTCAATTTCGGTCGCTTGCTTTTTTATTCTGGCTATTCAAAAGAAAAGTTATTAAAAATTATTCAGTGAAGACTCTACGTGTGTTTCACATCGGTCGGCGTTCTTTTTGCCATTAACGTATGGCAGTCCAAGGCAAGGTAAGGCAAGGCAAGGCAAGAAGTACTCCCAGGATGTGGTGACATACGTGCGGAATTATGGATCGCGGTCAATCACCAAGCGATCGTCACGATGTCACAGCTCGACTTTTCAAACAGCAGTTACGATGTTAGATGGACTTTATCTTGAAGCAACGTATATGTGATGCTGTTAGATGCTGGATGTACTCTGTTGAGATTGGTACGCAGCTCTCAAGTAATTGCTCAAGAAAAAAAATACATTATTTCTCAAGTAATTTTGGCAGCTGGTTACGCATTGTGAATGATCTACATTAGAAGAGCAAGAGAGAATAAACAAAGAAAACAAACTTTGTGCGTAATATGTATGTGTGTATGTGTGTAAGTTTGTCGCAGGAAAGAATCTTGACCGTTTCTTAAGCGTTTTTTTATATGAAGTTTTTACGTTTCTTGAGAGCTGCGTACTAAGCTTTGAGTGGCAAAAGAGAGGTTTGCCGCACGCACACATTCTTCTTTGGATGGTGGTTAATAAAAAATACAAATAATCTTTAATTTACACCAGATCAAACTGATGAACTCATTTCTGCGGAAATTCCTGATGCAGAGAAAGATACAGTATTATACCAAGTGGTGAAAACCAATATGGTTCACGGGCCTTGCGGACACCACAATTCCACTTCGGTTTGTATGTCAGACAATAAATGCACCAAACACTATCCCCGTGCTTTTCTTTCGGAAACACAAACTAGAAATGATGGAAATCCATTCTATCGGCGTCGCTCACCAGACGACAATGGCAGAACATTCAGCATTCAATTTAGAATAGTGAATTTACATCGTATTCGCTAAAAATTGGAAATGGTTTGATATTCATTGATGGTTTGATATCAATTCCGTCTTCCCTTTATCAATTCACGAAAGATGAACTCATCACGAATGTTCGGACATTGGCTAAATTATCGTAACTACGATTCCTTAAGTGCACGCGCAATGTTAGCTGCCAAAAATACCGATGTTGTTCACTTAATCCAGAAGATTCAAAGTCAAATTCCGGGAGACTTGCGCTCATACAAATCGATCGATCATCTTGACAATGAAGACGACGCCGTGAATTATCCAGTGTAATTTCTAAATTCTTTGGACAGGCTTGGGATGCTACCGCATCATTTGCGTCTCAAAGTTGGATCTGTCGTTATTATGTTCCGCAATCTGCACTATAGAATACATGGGAGAAGAATGCTTGATTCTAAGAATTTCTTTGAGTTCTAACGATTTGCCATTTCAGTTCAAACGTATTCCGTTTCCATTGAAAATTGCATTAGAGATGACAATCGACAGGACACAAGGACAGTCGCACAGTGTGTGGCATAAATTTGGAAATGCCATGTTCTTCACACGGCCAGCTATACGTTGCGCGTTCACAAGTTGGAAAACCATCTTTTCTGTACACCGGAACAGAAACCAAAAAATGCTTTTTATCAAGCTGCGTTACAGTGAAAAAAAAATTAAATGATAAATTTAACTTTCTTTTCATTTGAAAAACATAATTTTACGCAGGACAACGACTGCGGGGTCAGCTAGTAGTATATAAGTTTATACATAGATTATATTTATTTCGATCAAGGCAAAACGTGAGCCATTGACGCCTCACCTAAATATAGCTCTATTGGAAAACACTTAACCTTAAAGCTTATTGGAGAACCCTATATTATAAGTGACTAATAGTTGAAGTGGTACTTTTATAGGTGCATGAATTTCATAACTAATAATATTAAATATATTTTTTATTGTATTTTCATCTGAGTACATGCAATAACCGGAGCCTTTGTTGAGCAACTTATCGCGATACAGCGGCGTGCCATTTTTTGCAATTCAATGACGGCATCTGCAGCTGAAGCGCTGGTCTGTTAGGTACTTTTTACTCCCGTAACTGCGTATAGAAATAGATATATGTACATATGTACATATAATAAATATATGTATATATGTAAGTATACACTTGTGTACATGTATATGTGGGTTAGTAAATGTTCCTTAGTATATGCAAATAATTTTTATATTAAGTAGCGACTATTAATCTGCAGGCGCCGTTAACAAGCTGCTGTCAGCAATTTCCATTTCAGTTACAACTGTAATTTATTTACGCTTGGTCATTACAACAACAAATAAAGGCTGCCTTAAAATTAAAAAGCAAAACTATTTCGAATGCACAAAGCACTTCCACATCTGTGAGTACATACATATAAGTACGTATGTACATATGTATGGTATATGGTTTTATTTAATAGTGAGAATATACTCAAATATTCAAAATGATTCGTTGGGGTAGGTATCTTGAGAGCTCAGCGACTGATAACAACCAAATTTCTCCATTCATGACAAGCAATTTGTTTCATTTAATTGCTTTGATAAGCAGCATGAGATATTTTTTGAACATATTATATTTATATTATCAGCATGGGAACATACATTTCATAATATTGGGAAATAAAAAAATGTATATATGTATGTATAATGTTTCAAAAGTACCCCACCTATCAGTAGCCTCCAATTATTTCATCTATATATTATATATTTATATATTATGTGATTATTCCCTTCTACTGAACTTACCACTGTGAGCAAAAAATAGTAAGACTTTGTTCATAATTTTCAAATTCTTAAGTTGTTCCTCAAAATCTATGTCATTCCCCTGAAAGTAATCCCCCTTAGTCACAATATCTTTGTGCTAACTTTGTTTACAATGCTCAAAACAGTTGTTCAAGTCAATTTCTGGAATAGCCTTCAATGCGCGTAGCGATTTTCGTTTAATGTCTTCAACTGACTTAGAACGGTATCCCCGGAGCGGCCATTTTACTTTGCTGAATAGCCAGAAGTCATGCGAAGTTAAACCAGGCTAATGCGGCACGATATTGGTTGAAAATTTGGCAAAAAACTTGCGAGGCACCAATGAAGTATGCGACGGTGCATAATCGTGTTGCGAAAACCAAGAGTGGTCGGTCCATAATTTCGGCCACTTTTTACGAATAGCTTCGCATAACACTCAATAATTATTCCTTGTTGACAGTTTGACCAGTTGGAAGGAATTCAGAATCCACACCTCGGTAATCAATCGAAGAAAACTGTCTACATAACATTGATATTTGTCTCGGCTTCGCTTTGAGTTTTCGAAATGTTTTTCAGTGATCCTTCCGCTATTCCAACAACGCCAGTAAGATTTATGGCGGTTAATCGTCGATTTCTTTATTTTATTGACATGTTGATCATCAGTTGATGTCGGCCATCCTAGACGTGGTTTGTCGTCAAGTCGTTTTTGACCCTCTTTGAATAATGTTACCAACCAAAAAAGTCCTGTTTGCGACAAGCAATTACCACCGAAGACCGAATAATTTCACTCATCGTAAAAATTTGCCGAATGCATTTTATGTAAGCCCCTCAATCGCCAGACCTCAACCCAATCGAACATGTTCGGGTAGAGGGCGAGTGCGTCATTTCTGATGGCCAAGATGAGTGTCAGAATATTAATGATTTATGATAGAAGGCTAAAAGCTCCTGACAAAATATTCTTTCAAATCTAGAAAGTGTTTAAAACAAATATGTTAATTTTAATTTATTACCTTTAACTTTTTTGTATATGAAATAAAATTCTATTGCGAATAGAAATAAAAAAGTTGCAAACAAAAATCTTTTTCTGGTACCTAGGTGGGATCAAATAGTTGACATATTGTATACACTATGACCAATACTATAACCAAAAATATTCAGATGTTAGTTCAGTGAACCAGTGAAGTGAAGTGAAGATCCAGAGCAAAGATTATAATAGACACAATTATATGGCTTATTTGCCAATAACTATAGTTTTCTCTCCAATTGAAGACTTGTGCATAGGCTTTTACTTTTACAAAACCAGTTGAAATTCTCTTTTATTGAAAGATCACTATACTTTTGCCAAGTAATGGCAAGTAATATGATGCAGAAAATAAAATTGCATTCAGTTTATTTTGCGGTTAATGATTCATTGTGTTCTTTGCGAATAAAAATTCTGGACTAATTAGCTGTTATTTAAAGCATTTGATTGTAGGCTTCTCCGTAGAATCTTTGCGTCAGAGTTGGATTGCAAAGTTTCCGTACTTCACTCAGCAACATATTTTGAAATGACCTTCTTGATAGCACTTGAACTTCAGACAAAACAGAATTGTCTCAAATATTTCTCTTCAGCTAGCGATGCGTCACGACATAAGAAGGGATAGAGACATTGACGAGCGAAAATGTAGCATAAGAAATACTTAAAAAAGAAACAGCGGTATCTATGTTGAGATGAGACATTATGTGGGGTACACTTTGGGTTTTAGTCAGAGAAGATAATGAACGCTTATTTTTATGCGTCAGACTTAGATGATTAGGAACCGAAATTCCAAAAAACACACTGATTTTCGTTCGAACAAAAACACCAAGCAGGTCGACGATATGAAACAATACTTCGAATAGACTTCGGACATGCCCTGACCGCAATTCACAGTGGAGCCATTAACACATTCACCGACTCCCTCTCAGTGAATAGTGTACTTGGAGTCAAACCATCAACCAATGCAGACGAAGAGCTCAAGTTGCCGCGAAAATCGTGAGTGACCCTTTCGCAGTTTCGTTTTAGATACTGTTGTATGTTAAACATGAATAATTCAACGTACCAAACATATGTCCAGAGTAGAATGAGATCACGCATGACGATAAGACCTCTTTGCATGCGCTGATATCTATACACATCTGACACCGCTTTCCCTATGGTCCGACTCCGACGAAACAGCACGTTTCCTAGGTCTACCCTTGGATGACCTCGATGTCAACTTATCTAATTCTTATCATCCTAGCTAACTGTTACAACAACAACGAAGAAGGTTTTATGAAGTTTATTGTCCATGCCTTCGCACCATACAGTAGGACGAAAAATGAGGGACCTATAGAGTTTGGTGTTTGTTCGTCGGTAGAGGATTTTACTTTTCATTTGCTTACTCGGTCCAAAGTAGGTCCTGTTGGCAAGAGTGATTCTGCGTTGGACTTCAAAGATGATATTGTTTTTAGTGATGATGCTGTTGCTCCAAGATACATAGACGAAATTATCTACAACTTCGAAGTTCTGACTGCTAACAGTGACCTGCGAGCCAAGTCGCGAATGCGATGACTGTTTATTGGATGACAGGAGATAAGTCGTCTAGTCTTCGTTCACAATCAGATCCTTATCCTCTGGTTCCTTATCCAGTCTGGAGAAAGCAGAACAACGGCGCGGTGTGCGTGGTTGTTACCTTAGGCTCAGTAGTCAATAAAAGCGGCTTCATTTTGACAAGAAAAAGCTAACATATGTTTTTATATCTATTTTCAATTTGGTTATTTTAGATGTTATAGAAAAGAAATTGACCACAACTTAAACCTGAGAGGTAGATAGTGAGTTTGAGGAACTCTAGGAGCTTTAAAAATATGTAATATTGATTTGCTCATGATGTACTCTTCTTACTGTTCATGGGTGGGTAGCCCGTACGACTTGGCGATACAGTACAAAAGAATTAAAAAATCATTCTCAACACTGGGAAGAGCTTTTGGTCTCGTTTTAAACCTAGAAAAGGGTTTCGTTGTATTAAAATTAAATTCAACCATATGGAACATTTTGTCATTTAAGGCTGGGTACAATACAATCCCGTATATAGAAAATATACGAACATATCGGATTATAAAAATTTGTTTTGTGTGGAAATTAGAAACTAAACTTTCTTGAAATGAAAATGTTAGAGTCTTGCTCAAGAGTGCAACTATCAAAAGCATGCATGCGCTCACCACCCTCACCCAGCTACGCACGTGTACACATATGGGACAGTCAACCACCCTTTATGCACTCCCTGCAGCTCTCTCATTTGAGCAGTTCAATTTGTGTTCTATTTTATTTAAATTTTTTTTCGCTTGCTTTCCCCCTCAATGCACGCGTATATTTCTATGTTGAATGTGTGATATTATTTTCGTCTGTGGTGCACGCATATCACATGGATACCATTTGCTCAGAGCAGCCACAATTACTTGCAGTGCAACTGAGAGACAACAAGCACCAAATGCAAAGACAACTAGAGGTGGCGCCGGTACCCAACAACAACAACAAAGGGCACAGCGAACAAAGTGGAATGGAACAGCTAGCCGGCCGGTGTGGAGAGCTCGGCGCACGACTGCACGCAGCAGACTATAGTCAAGCGTCGCTGAGCCAAGCTTAGGGCCAATGAAGCCTGGTCATTTTCAATTGGATTGTTGGCGAAGACGGTTGCAAAGCAAAGAGATACAAAACAGTTGTTGAAAAGTCGGTTTAGTTCGAAAACGCGAAAACTTGTGTGAAACCTAGACGAGTAGTGGTTGCCGTTGATGTGGAAGTGGAATTTGTGGTGAAGGGTAGTGCTAGCGCCAAAGTGGGCGGTAGAGGTGTGTAGCATTAAGTGATTCAAGTGGAGTTAGTGTGAAGGTGCTGGAGTGTGTTTATGGGTGATTTATTATAGAAAATATCTCTAATTGCAAGTCTGTGATATATTTTTTTTAAATTTAACAACAACAACAAATTCATAAAAGTGATTAAAATTGCAACAACAACTGATATGTAGATATACTTAAGTAATAAGTTGAAGTGATTTAAGTTTTTTAATGCAACAACAACAACAACAAAATATATTAAGTGATTGAAATTGTAACAACAACAACTACATGTGGATCTTAGTACTATTTTTATATAGTAGATAATAAATAATAAGGGCTCCATAATCAGTATTTATGACTAAGAACTGCTGGAGCCTGTAGACAGACTTCGTCGTTGTCTTGCAGTCGCTTTGAGAGACGTGCAACGGGCGACAGAAGCCACTTATCCGGTGGTGTAATCAAGCGTTGGACTCATATGCAACCAGTAAGAACTTACATTGTATATGTGTATGTGTGTATTAAGCCATGGGATATACATATGTACAGATATGTATGTATGTATGTATATGAATATAGTACTTATGTACTTGTAAGTATACATGTATATACTATGTATGTATGTATGGTCTTATGTTCAACGATTGCAATTACCACGGCAACAACACGAATAAATGGACATATTACTTACAAGTGCTATCACAACAAGCACAACAACAACCAAAACAACAAAAACAACGCTAAACACGACAGAACAGCAGCAGCGCAGATTAAAAGCGTGAAAATATAGAAGAAAAAAATAAAATACAAAAACCAAAAAAAAAATTTTTTTGTTGTGGAAAAATAGTGGAGAAAATCGTCACATCCGTCGCCGCAATTGTCGTTTATTTGTGGCACTTTTTGGTTTTGTTTGTTTTTATTGTTTTTTTTTTTTTCGTTTTGCGGCCTTTTTGCCCCATGATCAGCCAGCAGAGAAGCGTTGCGAGCGAGCAGTCGCGATCAGTTCATGAGCTAGAGATATTTTTGCAAGTGATAGGCGGCGTTGCCAGCCAGCGCGCTGATACGTAACGCAAATTAAGCGCACAACAACAAAATAAAAAACTAAAAGAAAACACACACACACATACGCACGCATACACATAGCTACGCACGCACGCATAATCGGCGTTTCAGCGTTCCGACTGTGGACCGGCTGCCGGTCCGTGCGTCAGTTTGATTTCGTTGCGCGTCCAGTTGTGATCTATTCGTGACGCTTCGGTGGAGTGGCGTTGCAACTGCTGCTGTCGCAACGCGATTTAATTGAATTAGTGAAATGAAGTGTTCCAAGTGTTGAGTGTATGCTCTTGGTGTTGTTGTTGTAGTGCTTATCAGTTGCTTCATTTAATATTTCTTGAATTGGAGTTCGAAAAAAAAACAAAAACAGCGGTGTTGCGTTGCATAGCGAGAAAATTACTACGTACAAACACACATACTTATAAGTGTATGTATGTTTGTGTGAATATATAAATGTGGTATATATGTACATACATATGTATGTATGTGTCCAAGAAAGTCACAGTCGCTTTTGGTGGTTGAGCTCACTTTACTGTTCGTCCGAATTGGCAAAGAGAAGCAGATAAACAAGTTCCGCGCACAAATTGTGATTAATGACGATTGCGAGGGAAATCATTATACATTTAAAGGAAGACAGCATAAATGCTAATTAAGAATTCATACAAAAAATTAATTAATATGTGAATACATAGAAACATACTTTTGAGTTTGCAAAAAATATTGTTTGAGAAATAAAAGAGTGCGGTTTCTTCAAAAGAAATCAAAAGTATTTTGCGAAGCGCTGGAAGGTTTAAGGAATATTTGTGTATATACATAATATATAATATAGATATAATATAATAATAAATATGTACCAAGAATGTTAATAGCTTTAAGAATGCATCTGGCTAAAAATATACAAATTTGGGAAATTAAAAAAAAAATTATAATAATTTTAAAACTTAATACAACAAAAATAAAAAGTATAAAAAAATAAAGAAAAAACTTTAACTTCGGTCCACTGAAGCTATAAACCCTCACAGCTGCTTTACGAACAATAAAAGAGAATACTTATTTTTCATTCTAAAAAATAGCAGGTAGATTTTATTTTCCTTAACGATTTTCCATAAGTTTTCGATTGGATTTTGATCTGCTAATTGTGCTGGCCAAGCCATAACTTCAACACCTTGATCTGAAAGGGTTTTCATTTTTAAATTTGTAATATCTTCGAATCTCATCAACAATGTATTTAAGATATTTAATTGGATAGGGATTAATGTTGTATTGGCGAAAATCTTGTTTTTCTGCAAGACCCGAAGTATGCTTCGGGGCGCTCTCTTATTGGAATTGCCAATTTGAAGGAGAATTACATTCAGCATATGGGAATATGACTTTATCTGAAATTTTAACGTTTATATGGTGGTCCATGTTTTCTTATATCCAAAAAATAGGTCCGACACCACACTAAGAGACACTACCCCAACCCATTATATTGCCGTCACAGGGTTTGAAGGACATAATCATGTAGCGGAGGCACATTTCAATATTTTTTGGACGTCGGACTGACATCGAACCATCACTTCCTACCACATTAATTTTGCATTCAGACTATAGAATGTCGAACCACTGTTTTTTTTTTTTTAATTTTGAGCTCCACCCTAATTAATGTATCGTTTTGTAAACGGAATACGATTGCATCTATGCCGCTTTCTCAGTATTGACACCTTTCGGGACAATGCGACAAAGAGATTTTTCGATTTTTTACCGTTCTTGGAAAAATTTGTGCATCTAATTCTTGTTGAATGGCTGCGGCGGTCTTAAATGGATCGCGCATCGACAATCTTGCAATATTTTAATGGAGTTCCACAGTAATTTTTGTGGTCGGCCTATTTTTTCAACAATTTTTCAAAATTTTTTCGGATATTTCAAGGCATAAAACTCAAAATTTTTGAGACATATTCAATATGTTTGCAATTTCTCTTTGCGTGTGACCCTTTTCTTGCAAATTTTGGAAACACAACCTTTTTTCCTCTGGGCAATGTTTTGCTCGAACCATTTTTCTACATAAATACCACTATGGGCAAAACATTGTAAGACTTTTTAATTTAAATTCGTGCGAAAACCCATTCGTCGAAATATTTTTTTCTCTAGGTTGCTATGACTGTCGAAAATAAAAATGAGAATAACCAAACGTGTTTAGTATACAATTCTCTTTCTAAAGTCCATAAAATGCATTCGGCGATTTTTTCGATGAGTAAAATTATTCAACAAAGAAGTTCCTCTAAAGTTTGTGTACGGAATCACATTTCTGGAGGCGAAACGTCCAGAATGGTGGAAACCACCTTCGGTGAAACTCTTTTTCGCGAGCAAGTTGGCACAAGTTATTCAAAGAAGGTCGACGCGTTGACGACGAACCACGTCCCGAACGGTCAACTGATGATCAACACGTCAAAAAATTAAAGCATTGGGGCTTAAGAATCGACGATTAACAGTCAAAGACCGACTACCAGGATGTCATGAAACGTATATATAGATCTTGGATCTATGCTTGCGAACCGCAAACAGACGATCAATCGATCGAATATCATGGTGAGTCGAAGCCGAAAAAACTATATCAAAACAGGTCCAAAATCATGGTTGTTAGAGAAAACTGTCAACTCTCGATTATCGAGGTCGAATTCTTTCCGACCGACCATGTTGTCAACAAAGGAATAACATAAGTTCGTTTTTCGTGAGTTTTTTGCCAAATTTTCAACCAATATCGTGGTGGAACTGCCGACGCCTGATTTAACTTCGTGTGACTTCTGGCTAATCAGCAAACTCAAATTGCCTTCCCGGGAAATCCTCTTTGAATCAATTAATGACATTAAGCCTGAAGCGCTATGCGCATTCAAGGGTATTCCGAAAATAGACTTTAACAACTGTTTCGAGGATTGGAAAAAATGTTGGCACAAATGTATTGGGCCAAGAGAATTACATAGAGCACGACATAGATTTTGAAAATAAATTAAGAACAAAGTTTTACTATTTATTGCTCATCGTAGTATTTACTGTCAGTGTTTTGAAAGGCATTTTCGGGGAAAAAATTATTCTTTTTAATATCTTTGTGGTGCCCTGTCAGCAGAATTTAATTATTGTCATTCTTGAATTAAGAAATTCGATTAATCCAGTAGATGTCTATGTTTTTGTAGATTTTTAAGAGAGAAACCAACAGAAGTATTAATGAAAAAAAATCTAACCAATCGTTGATTAAAAAAAAAAAAACACAAATTTCACATTCTCCAAATCAAGTAATATGCTCGAAGCAAATATTTCTAAAATAATGTCGACTCAAAAAAGTGTAAAAATTTTATATATGCCACAGATTAAAGTAATTATTACTATTTTTTTGTTTTATTAAAAAAAATATTATTTAATGTTTTATTAAAAAATAGCAATCTTAACACAATTTGTTCCACAACATACAGCCTTCGCCAACAAGACAATACTTTTATTTTAACAAATTTACCTCGACACACAATACAGCAAGCCAAACATAAACAGAAACACCAACGCCAAATTCAAGCGAGCAAATTTTGCAAATTGTGATAAATTAGTGGTCTAGGTACAACAACAAACACACACAAAAAGTGAATAGAAAAAGCAGTGAATAAAATTAAATTTATGCAAAATGCAAAATCAATCGGAACGTGTCGAAATGTCAACGCAACAGCAACACAACAAAAGCAACATGCACCGCAGAGTGCCCAGCCAGCAGCCGTTCACCTACATCGCTCTGCTCTGCAGCATACTCGCCTTGATTTGGCCCGCCGATGGCTTCAACTTCGCAAAACAACCGAATATTGCAGTTCCAGCGCCGCAACACTTGAAATTCTTCCAGCCACAAACACGCAGTTCCTACTTCGGTTACACGCTGGTGATGCGACCGACGAGGTGAGTTTCGTCGCAATATATGTATGTACTATACATAGCGCTTATAAGCATACATACTGACACACTATCATACAAACATACATTCGTAGACATTCGTAAGTATATATGTATATGAGTAAATGCCATCCCACAATCGTAATCATATGCTAACTGTACAGATACAGTTATGTATTTTCGTTTTTTGCGGTTGAAAAATTTGATTGCAAAAATTAATTGATTCCCATGATTTTCCACTTTGGACTCGTATAGCAAATTAATGAGTGGAATTTGTATGATATTAATGAATGCCCCAAAACAAAGTAAAAAATAAGATTTTCTTGAAAAGAAGAAAGTTCGTGGGATGTGAAGGCAAAAAATCAAAATATTAAGAAATATCTTTCACTTCAAGGAATAAATTTCGACCAAATTAACTTTTTTTTTGAAGTTGTGCCTCAAATATGTTAACTCATTTGGGTAGTTGGTAAAGAAATATTTTAAAACTTTCAAATACTCAATAACATGCAACTATGAAGTATAATGGCAAATCGAACAAAGAACTGGTATAAACTGGCATAATACAACAAAGATCGAACAAAGAACTGGTATAATACAATACAGATAGAGGAACTTTATTCAAGTGTTTAACTTTGTTGTAACGCTCTCAGTCAGTAGTACACAAATATATTGAGCAAAACGGTCACAGAACGAAGAAGATTCGAACGTAGTATATATGTAAACATAATAGTCTCAGAGTTATCACTAAAAAATGTGGTTTTCGATCTGTCAAGACTTCCAAGCTCATCCTAAGTTAGGTTACTATATTATAGCATACCCAAATTTGGTTTGTTTTTGGTCTCAATTAACTGAAAAACCCCAGATCTGTGCATTACTCCCTGATAGTAGCAGAGTAGTATATCACTGTTATGCTGTAAATAACTCTCCAAGATCTGTATACGATCCCAATTTCTGGCCAACATTAAATTGACTTTCATTTCAAATATCGGTATCTTGAAATATACTTACCCATGAAATGTAATGCCTTTTTCATGTCACTAGTAGATCGTTACATTTATTTAATAACACAGCACAGGTCAAGTGTAAGTGTATGAGATCCTTTGTCCAACACACTAAAACTTGGGCGGAAGCCCAAATTTATATCTTATTGTATTTGAAATAAAACAGTTTCCTACCAAACCTCATTGAAAAACCTTTCTCTCGAACACTCCAAACCGACTGACTCATCAGATGATGTCACTGTTCATGCCCCTTGACCTTATAGCAAGTCGGGAATGATGATGAACTTTTAGAGATTGCTCTTTGTTTTCCGAGAGAGAACGCTACTTTTCAACTAACTACGCAGTCCAATAAAGCTATCACATCTTCACTATAAAGACTAAAGAGATCGTTTATAATATTCAAGTATTAGTAGCATCCCTACAAAATCTCATTGAAAAAGCATCAAAATATGTAAAGACTGCTCTACACAGACTATTCTTGACTGTTATATCAAATATAAAGTGGTTATACCAGTCAGTATGGGATCTAACTTGGTCCATTGTGGACGTAAAACTCCTATATCATAGATCATAGGTCCCTTACAAATTGACAAAGCACTTTGAGTCTATCACAACTTTGCTGAGACGGCTACTGTTAGTTTCGGCTATGCCTCCTGGTTCGCCGAAATGTTTTATAGCTTGATGCTGTTTCTAACTTTTCCTTGACTAGCTTTGAGCGCACTGTTAGAGACCTCAACGTTAGTTACGCCAGTCTGTCGATTATACTAGTACTTTCGAAAATTTTACACCTCTTATAATAAATTATCTTACATTTTTTCGCAGAATCAAAAACATTTTGAAAATAAAGTCCATTAGTTAATCAAATTCATAATAATGCATCCCAACTTTTCGGAAAAGATTTAAATTCGTTTATACTGAAAGAGTGCGTAAGTCAAAAGAGCACAAGAACAGTTCACAGTAAAACTTGGTATCTTCTGGTAACGACCACATAAATTCTTTTGTGTTCAAATAAAGTCGAAAGAAAACCAAGTGGGTGAAAAGATATGAAACAAATTTTCCCTTAGGAACGTATAAATATTCTCAATAGTCTAAAGCATTATATTTTCAGAATACAGAGTGGAAGTCTTACTCTTAAAAATATTTTTGACTAAAGACAGTTAAAAGTTTAAGTTTCTATTAAAACAAGTAAGGAAGAGATAAGTTCGGGTGTCACCGAACATTTTATACTCTCGCATGATAAAGTGTTAATCAAGATTTCATTATCCGTCATTTACATATTTTTCAAATACCGTATTTGTGTAAAGTTTTATTCCGCTATCATCATTGGTTCCTAATCTATATGTATATTATACAGAGAAGGCATCAGATGGAATTCAAGTAAGGTAAGCGTTATATTGGAAGAAGGCGTGGTTGTGAACCGATTTCACCCATATTTCGTACATTACGTTAGGAAAATAATATATACCGAATTTCATTGAAATCGGTCAAGTAGTTCGTGAGATATTGTTTTTGGTCCATAAGTGGACGACGCAACGCCCATTTTAAATTTTTAAAAAAGCCTGGGTGCAGCTTCCTTCTGCCATTTCTTCTGAAAAATTTGGTGTTTCTGACGTTTTTTGTTAGTCGGTTAACGCACACATAACCTTTGTATGGGAGGTGGGCGTGGTTATTATCCGATTTCTTCCATTTTTGAACTGTATATGGAGATACCTGAAGGAAACGACTCTGTAGAGTTTGGCTGACATAGCTATAGTAGTTTCCGAGATATGTACAAAAAACTTAGTAGGGGCGGGGCCACGCCCACTTTTCCAAAAAAAATTGCGTCCAAATATGCCCCTCCCTAATGCGATCCTTTGTGCCAAATTTCACTTTAATATTTTTATTTATGGCTTAGTTATGACACTTTATAGCTTTTCGGTTTCCGCCATTTTGTGAGCGTGGCAGTCGGCCAATTTTTCCCATCTTCGAACTTAACCTTCTTATGAAGCCAAGAAATACGTGTACGAAGTTTCATCATGATATCTCAATTTTTACTCAAGTTAAAGCTTGCACGGACGGACGAACGGACAGACGGACGAACGGACAGACGGGCGGACGGACAGAGAGACATCCGGATTCCAACTCTACTCGTCACCTTGATCACTTTGGTATACATAACCCATATCTGACTCTTTTTGTTTTAGGACTTACAAACAACCGTTATGTGAACAAAACTATAATACTCTCCTTAGCAACTTTGTTGCGAGAGTATAAAAAATGGCTCTGGTTCCTGCGATATCATAACCTACAAGTAATTTTAATCTGTGATCGTTTCTTCAATTAATGTATAGCTGATCCAGCGATAACCCAAACTAATTTGCTTATATGGTCTTCATAAAGCTTTAATTCGATTTCCGTTTCGATTTCGTTGATTTGTTCTAAGCCAGCGCAAGAACCGCAATAATTGCCAGCTTAGCATATTAATTTGGTTAATTTATTAAGCTTCCAATTACTCCACCCTTATGGGCAACACCTCCAAAAAAATAAACAACAAACACAAAACAAATAGCCGTTTATTAGAACAAATTGCAATAACAAAAAGCAAATAATAATAATTAAGTAAGAGTACTGGGTATTAGCAGTGGATCACCACACATTTCCTCATAGCTATATACAGTGTTATATATGCATGTGTATATCCATACTTATGTACATTCAAAACATTCAGTTTACTTATATGCGATCATAACAACTTCAATAACTTGAAGAAATCACGAAAACTTACGTCAGACTTACGGCGAACTTATGAAGAAATTTATTCTCATTTAATTTCGTGCATGAATTCTTTCTTCAATTAGTGTCTTCGTGAGCGAGCGAGAGTTGCTCGCAAGTCTGCTGGACAGTTGGAAATAAATGGTGCAAAATTGTTATTGTTATTTATATACGAGAATATAAAAATAGAAAAAATAAAATAGCGACCAAATAAATAAACAGGAATTTAGCATGTCGCGGACCAGACGACTGTAAAGAATCAGAATTAGTAGAAGTTTAAGTCGAGAAGGGGTAAATAACAGACTTGTTAAATGGCACTCTCTATGATCTAATGAATCCACGAAACTGTTCGATTAGTCTAGTTGCGTTCTAAGAGAGTCATCTCATACAACAAGTCATCAGAAATAATCCGAAAAGTGTAAGCGTGAGTTTGAAGTGAGAAGATAATAAAATTAATGAGCTCATTTGTCGGAACCGACGACATCGGACCTCCAAGACATATGTACATATAGCTGATATACTGACCGATCAATATAAAGCTGAGTATTTTCATAAAAGATCTTTTTTTCTTATTAAGTAATCTTATTTTGACTTTAAAGTTATTTATATCAGAGAATGTTGTTAGAAACAACTAGCAATCATTGGGTGCAAACCGTTGGCCGATTATGCTGTCAGATTTAGTTATACATATTTATAGTTGCTATAAGATATGTATCGAGAAAGGGTATTATGGTTTCGGTGCAGCCGAAGTTAACGTTTTTTTGTTTTCTTATACAAACAATCCAGTTGCTTACGATCCGACTTTCGCAGTTCCACCACATAAGTTAAAACGTGAATAAGACGCAAACAATCTATAGTTCGTATCCATTTTTAAAGGTGCAACACCGTTTTGAGTCTTGATTGCCGTAACATCATTCACCAGAAGTTTCATTCATCTCTTCAAGACGTAAAAGGCATAAGCTTCCTTGACTGCTATACTTGTATTGCCAGTTAGAGTTATCTAAGGTCTCCCAATCATAGACTTATTTTGATTTTTGAAATGGTGACCATATCTCTCAGATGACATGATATGATATCTCACTAGTGGTTGCTAGACTTGGCTTAAGTATTTTCAAAGCTATAACTATTCCTCATTTCTAACGAAAGTTGCTGATACTCGTTATAGAAACAAATAGTGTCTTAAGCGCCAAATTAGCCCGAGTATAGAGTCCTGCTTAGGTTCCTTTGTTTTGAGGTATTACGTTATTTATTTATTAATATTCATGTTTTTTTTATTTAAAAAAGAGTGTTCAAAATGCTTTGTACCATAGATGGCCGTCATTATACGTGAGTGTAGTACCCACTAAAACACTCCAATTTTATCATGGACTTCAAGGCAAGGTTTCCAAGATAACTATCAAGCTATTTGGCTCACCTTCTATTGACCCGAATTCTCCAGAGCCAGAGAGTTGTCCCCTTTTTAGTTAATATATTAATGTTCTCCGTCTCTCCATAGGCGGAACTTAAAAAAGGTATAGTTTACATCGCCTAGTGGTTCATCTTCGTAAATACATGCAGAAATTTCTGTTTATATTTTTGGAATTACCCGTGACCGGATAGCATTTGTTTTGATTGTAGCTCACCTCTGCGTGCTGCCTATTGTGCCACATATCTACACCTTTGATTAGTTTGGCGGTTCATCGTCCTTTGCTCACCATGGTGCCGTGCCGATCTTGCCAGATTTCAAGTGTTTGCTTCCTCGCCATAGCCAGAGTTGTCTTCTTTCTTTGCGAGTAGATCTTATCTCGTTCTACTTGCAAGCGGACCTCCACTGTCTGCCATAAGTCTTGATAGCGAGATTCACCTCCAGCTTCACCTCCAGCGAGATGTGTTTCCAATTAAATATTTAATGTAAATAATATCAATTTCATTGTACGCGGTTTTCCATAAAATCTTCATTAAATGAGTTCTTCTTCTCTCAAGGCTTAGGTCGGAAGATGACGATGATGAGATCTTTAAAGGTTTCTTAGCATTAAATAATATTTAATAATTATAACTTGATTAATTTATACTTCGATAGGGAATTTACCACTGTTTAATTTTCACTTTTTATGGATATAAATACGTACATACATACATACATATATAGAATATGTGCAGAAATACGATCAGTAGTTCAAAGTACTTGAGAATTTCTGAGACATACTAGATGTATGTATGTATGTACATATATACTCGGTCTCGGCTCGTATCGCAATCGGTCTGCGCTGTATTTTTTTCTTTAATAAACATAGCAATTCGATAACTCTAACTCGTGATTATGAGAACTGCAATATTTTTTATTTTTTTAAGAACACATGAGAAAGTAAACCTACTCAGGGATTCAATAAAACAATTTTAATGCTTTTCACGCATTTGCTTACATCCATCAAGAGCCAAACAAATGCATACAAATATACTAATCGGTGTTGTGGACGAGCTTATCAGCGTTTTCTGCTCCCACGCTGATTTATTTGTGTCAGCAGGCTATAACAGCTTAACTCTGAAATGTTAAATTTAGAGGAAAGTGCTTTGATTTTAGTATACGAAAATGCGTGATAGCATCGAAGTAACTAATGAATGTGTTGAAATTTTAGCAAAATTAGGCAAAAGTAGTTTTCTGGACTTTTTTTTAGATTCTAGATATCAATAACGAAGTTAGCTTCTAAGCGGGCTTTAACGGTTGTGGCCTTTAGACATAAATTTTTACATATTTTTAAATGTATACATATGTATGTACTATGTAGATATACGGATCTAGATGCTCACAATACGTACCTATATTCCGCCTCTTCTTGCTCAATACCCACCTCAGTCCACTTTTTACGAAATAAACAAATTGTTTGTATGTTTTTGTTGTTTGCTGTATATTTGTTTGTGCTTGTTGTGTGGTGCTGTCGCTTCAAACGCTTGTCACAATTTGTTATTTTTAAGGTACTGACAGCTGAACACACTTATTTGCATACAAACATACAAACAGACAGAACTCAGAAAGCAACTAGAATGCTCGGGTGTAAGCATCATATAAACACACACGTGATACTTTGTATTCATCTACATATATGTATGTATATATATTTATATACATTTGTATATGTATAATTCTAGTTGTCTGGCCAAGTTGCTTAACATTCTGCAACTTGCGTAGCCTAATAGCTTATCGACATAGCTAACTGCTTTCTTTATGTTTATCGATACCATCGGTTTATATCACTTTCTGTGCTGCGCTAGCTGAGAGTGTGAGTGTGCATACTTATGCATATATGTATATATGTATGTATTTGTATAGGCTCGTAGTCACATGTGTTGGCATATGCTTATCTGTCAATTCATTTTAATTCCTATGATTATAAAGCGTGATTCTTTAGGGCAAAAGAAAAATATTAATATGAAATTCTATTTATTGATTATATTACACTTTCTCCTCTATTGTCCGTCTAACAATGGCTGAGGTTGAAACATTACAGCAGTTTTACCTTCGGCGAACCAGAAGACATGGCCGAAAGTGGCATTAGACGTCTAAACAAATTTGTGATAGACTCAAAGCGCTTTGTCGATTTGTAAAGGTCTTATGTCTATTACATAGGAGTTTTGGGTACCACAACTTACCGGCGTTCTAAGCTGTGCAAGTGAGATCCCTGTTAAGTTCGTCTTAACCTTAACATAACCTAATTATATTTAAATTATTCTCTATTTTAAGTAAGCTTTTCTACTTTCAAAACAAAAATGTAAAACAAGGTCTTTTCGATGAAAGTTTTGTAGTTATTTATCGTTCAACGTCAAAATATCGATTTTTTTCTTGACAAACCACATCTTCCTTTGAAAATCTCGGTTTTCCACATTTATTTTCTAAATCCCAAATTTTCAACTCTTGACTTAGCAGATTGAGAGGAGTCTAGAGAACCGTTTCATATTTTCACGCAGATAAGTTCATTTAATTCTTTACGAGACTCAAGGTTGCTATTGAAAAATGTACGAAAGCTGTACACTGTATTAAATATCATCGATCTTAGAACTAGTTTTACGAGTATTTTATGGTTCACTTCTTGAAGTAGTTCTTAGCTTTTTTACGAAACTCTCATCAAGCCTCAGTGGCTGGTTTTTACCAACTTCGCACAAAAGTCGATTTTTAAGCACACTAAACCAAACATATGTATAGTATATCAAACATCTTAATATCAGTTCACATTTAGATTTCAAAGCTCTTTGTTGTTTTTGTTTTATTTTTAAGGAAACTTTGTAGAATTCTAAATTTAATTTTTAAGTGAGACGAGATTTCATAAAAATGATCTGTCAGTTATTAGCAAATATTGCTAAAATCATCAATCAATTCACTTTTGTTGAGACACCCTGTATAATTTATGTATTTTAAAGGCCGTTGACATTGAAATCTCATTTGTGACGTTGCGCCAGAGGCGTTGAATGTATTTTTAGATTTGCGAAATAAAAACTGGCTTGTTTTATTTTTTAAATACACACATACATGCATACAATATTGTGTACATACCTCTATATGTTTGTGGCATATTATTAGATACTCTTCTGGTCTATAAGTATCGGAAAAGTGAGAACTAGCGGCATAACCAAATAGTCAATACTAAATATCTACATATGTATATACATACATACGTGCATATTATAGTTGGATAATCTCTTGTTGCCACCTGTGCTTCTCAATCAGAAACTTTCGGTTTTGCGACAGTAAATATCTACATATTTATATACATCTTTATATTTTTTAGCTTAAGGGAAATAATAGAAATCGACCATATAGTATGTATGTATATAAAAGCTCCTAGTTTTATTCTGAATAAAATTATCACAGAACAAGTATGGAACGGCTAAGTACGGGTGCAACCATCAGGATGAAAGTGTGGAGTTATTTTCACGACATCTTCTTATGTACAGCTTCTGCAGACGGCGCCTGGCACCCATACTAGTTCCATCACAAAGACCCTCGATGCTATTAATAGTGAGGTTAGGCGCTCGTTGATCAACTCTGAACGAACTGTTAATGAGTTCAAAGCTAGTATTACATCTCTGCTATCTGAGTAGATGGTCACTTCTCTGAAGGAGGCTGCACTTCGGAGCAGTAAATCTACTGCTATCTTAATGGCTGCAACCTCGGCCTGGAAGACACTGCAATAGTCAGGAACTGAAGTTGATGGAGAACTCTTGACAGTAAAGCCCTCCACCAACCTTCCCCCCAAGCATTAACCCATCCGTAAAAAACACTCTCCTCCAACGTTTTCTTCCCACCCACAACTCCCTCGCTGGTATACAGGCAGAGAGGGAGCCGCCAGAGTTCGGTTTTCACTTCATACGATATCTAGAAGCAACTGTGAGGAACTCGTTATATCTGAAACAAAATAGAAACGGAACGGTCTTGCTAGTAAAATAGTTGAGCTTTACGTAATAAAAAGAAAATGGTTCAGTTTTTTGCTAAAAAAATATCAATTTATTGTGTGTATTGTGTCTGTACAGAATTTAATTTTGACCTATCGGTTTGTATGGCAGATATATACTAAATATGCTATGATTGTCCGATCTGAACGATTTCTTTTGTTCATCTGTTTGTTCTGACCTCCTTGGATGAAAGAAAAAACTGAAAATTAGGTTTTTGGCAGACATTTTTACAAAAATATACAAATTGCAGAGAAAATTTTGGGACATTTTGTTTTTTTCAAATAGTTTTAATCGAAAAAAAAACCTTCGTCCAAGTCTTTAAGAATTGTATCTAAAAAACCTGTGTAAAATTTCAAGAAGATCGATTAAATAGTTCTCGAAAAATCTTGCCAACCGTCTTCAAAAAATCAGTTTCGAGAAAAAAACGTTTAAAGATGGCGCACTAGCCTCGAGCGCACAAGTTCTCAAAGCTGTATCTCCGAAACTATTACTCGGATCAACTTAAAAATGTTGGACAATATTATAGAGGTGTCGCATTTGTCATGAATTATAGCTTATTCGCTTCTTCTCGCGTTTGTTTTTTGTTATTGTAGTTTTTCGACCCTGAACAGGATATATTATGTGTTTCTCGAAGTTTGTAACATGCAGAAAGAAGCACTAATGAAGACATTTTCCCCATCTAATTCACAAGAACTTTAAAATCGGACGACTTCTTATACTCACTTAAATAATTTATCTCTGCATAGTATATAAGTATGTATATGTATGTATATCACGGCTTTTATAGTAATCTCTTCAGAAAATAATAGTTTTTAGACCTTCGAGAAGTTTTGCAAGTCTAATTACCGAAGCTTTGTAATAGTTATCGCTAATATTTATTAAAAAATGTCGAAAATATATAATCCCAAAACAATTCCTCTCATTACTCACAACTTTGCGCGGAATTTTGGTTCTTGGCTCTTTCACCACGCCTGCTTTATTGTTTCCTACCCTCTCATGGTTCGCCGGATAATTTTGTTGAGTTCGGTGTAGCGGTTTTCGAACACATAGGCTATGTTCACACATACATACACATACGCACTAGTGTTTATTACCAAGTGTTCGTGTGTCACTCTATAATGCAGTGTAGTCATTACAATGCAACTATAATTACAATTGCTGAGTGTAGAGCCGCACTAGTAAGACCCATTAGCAATGCAAACCGATTTCCTCAAACCCAGCATTGTCTTATTAGGTGGCACACTTGTATAAATGCACAATTAACGGGAACGGGAAATCCATAAACGCAGACGACGTGGAATGACAGTGCATGCAATGTCAACACTCCCCTCTCAGCCGAGCAACAACAACAGATGTGCCAACGAAAGTGAATGCAGATAAATAGTCGACGATGACTAATGCAAGCAGTCGCTACAGAAGCATGAGTATGTGTGTGTGTATATACATATGTATGTTGACATGTGTGCGTGATGCGATATTGTATTATCTAGGGGGCTTATTCATTTATCCATGACTGTAATGACGTCTTTCACCTTCATTTGCCAGTTATGCATATTTATTAAGTTCTTTTGAATGAATCTGACGGCGCTGAAAAAAAAAATAAAATAAAACAATAAAAGTTGTTTTCAAGTTTTTTTTATTGTTGTTTAAATACTTGAAGTTTTTGCTGTGCATATAAAGCAAGCGGGGAGACACAATACAATAACTTAACTCGTTGGAAAACGAAGGTGGGCGCGTCTGACGGGCGGACATACTAGTTGTGTCATGGCTGCTCGGGTTGGGTTTGAGCATTGAATGTTGTACAAAAATTTAATTAATTTAGAGTTTTTTTTACTAAAAACTCCCTCTTATTCAACAACGACAGATAATCGAGCGCCTAGAGAAGTTTCTCTAAAACACTTCTGTAGCATAAATTGCAGAAAAGCTCGGCCCAAAAGCTCACAAAGCAATTATTTATATACTTAAGTACTTGTAGACTTACTTAAGCGCATATTTGTATGTGTACGTATATATAATACATACTTACATATCTATAAATATGTGATTCTACTAAATGCAGTTCGGTCATAAAATTCTAGACGCAACGACCTTCATATCTTGATTGGAGTCGTGACTTCATAAAATACTCGTACTCGCGTTTTGCATGCTTTTATTGCAGGTCTTTCGAATACTTTAAGCATACATACATATATACATACATATGTATGTAAATAACTATTTACATTGTGACAAAAAAGTACCCGAAAACTGTTCATCAATATTTAATTTGTCGCCTTCAAAGTATTCCCTACCCGATGTAATACACTTCTGCCAACGATTTTTCGAGTCCTCGAAACACTTTTCATAAACACTTTTTGGCATGGACTTCAGTTCCTTCTGCAATTTTGTTTTATCTCTTCGACGAAAACGGGTTTCACACAGCGGCAATTTCAATTTAGGGAGGAGAAAAAAACACACAGAGCCAAATCTGATGAATACGGTGGTTAATCGATGGTATTCTGCGCGTTTTTATACTCTCGCAACAATGTTGCTAAGGAGAGTATTATAGTTTTGTTCACATAACGGTTGTTTCTAAGTCCTAAAACTAAAAGAGTCACATATAGAGGGTTATATATACCAAAGTGATCAGGGTGACGAGTAGAGTAGAAATCCGGATGTCTGTCTGTCCGTCCGTCCGTCTGTCCGTCCGTGCAAGCTGTAACTTGAGTAAAAATTGAGATATCACGATGAAACTTGATACACGTATTCCTTGGCTCCATAAGAAGGTTAAGTTCGAAGATGGACAAAATCGGCCTACTGCCACGCCCACAAAATGGCGGAAACCGAAAACCTATAAAGTGTCATAACTAAGCCATAAAAAAAGATATTAAAGTGAAATTTGGCACAAAGGATCGCATTAGGGAGGGGCATATTTGGACGTAATTTTTTTGGAAAAGTGGGCGTGGCCCCGCCCCCTACTAAGTTTTTTGTACATATCTCGGAAACTACTATAGCTATGTCAACCAAACTCTACAGAGTCGTTTTCTTAAGGCATTTCCATATACAGTTCAAAAATGGAAGTAATCGGATAATAACCACGCCCACCTCCCATACAAAGGTTATGTTGAAAATCACTAAAAGTGCGTTAACCGAATAACAAAAAACGTCAGAAATACTAAATTTTACGGAAGAAATTGCAGTAGGAAGCTGCACCCAGGCTGTTTTTTTAAATTGAAAATTGGCGTGGCCTCGCCCACTTATGGACCAAAAACCATATCTCAGGAACTACTTCACCGATTTCAATGAAATTCGGTATATAATATTTTCTTAACACCCTGATGACATGTACGAAATATAGGTGAAATCGGTTCACAACTACGCCTTCTTCCAATATAACGCTATTTTGAATTCCATCTGATGCCTTCTCTGTATAATACGAGTATAAACATTAGGAACCAATGATGATAGCGGAATAAAACTTTACAAAAATACGGTATTTGAAAAATATGTAAATGACGTATAATGAAATCTCGATTATCACTTTATCATGCGAGAGTATAAAACGTTCGGTGACACCTGAACTTAGCCCTTCCTTACTTGTTGGATTTAAATTCGGTCACAATCGTTGCTCAATGCGATGGTGTATTAACATCGCGTAAAGTCCATGAATTGTTTTTCCACAATTCCGGCCATTTTCGACGGATGTTCTCAAGCAAACGCCTCAATACGGCGAAATAGAGCTCCTCAACGACCGTCTGTCCCTCCGGAACAAATTCATGATGCTCTAAACCACGATTATTGAACAAACCAATGAGTATCACCTTGAATTTGAGCGGATTTGCCCTGGTTTTTTGGTTTCGGCTCGGTTTTTCTCTCCATTCCGATGATTGTTGATTTTTTTGCATGTCAAACTCATAAACCCATGTCTTATCGGCAGTTATAATGCTCTCCATAATGTGGGATCGGAATTCGCGTGACCAAAGAGATCTGTTTACGGTACTCTTTCTGGAAAAAATTCAGCTTTATTCGGACGAGTAAAGCAAACACGCCTTTCATATCAAAATATGCACCGAAATCATTGGAAAGGAGCTGTGAGTGATTTCATTGTAAATTATCGCATTGCACTACTGAGGTGTGCCGACTTAAGTAGCTGTTGTAAACAAACTGGTTGACAGATCGCGCTCATATTTGGCATAGTAATTAAAGACGGTCCTCCCAACTTGTCAAAATATTTCTGAAATGTGGTTTACCCAGGAACTATAATTTCCGGGTGCTTTTTTATCAAAATATAAGTACGTACTTTAAAAATGTGCTGCGGACAGCTGTTGGCAATCAAGTTTAGCTCTAAGCCCGGTATAAGCACATATGTACATGCATACTTGTATAGTAGTAATGTAATATATGGTTGTATTATGTATGAATTCAATTTAAAAATAAAAAAATTAACTACGTATATAATTGAGCTGTAGACACGTACATAAGTGCATATTTGCAAATTCTAACTAAAGCTTGCGAAAATAATTTAAATTCTTGTCTACGGAAAAACTAGCAATTATGGAGAGAAGTAGTTGAATTTAAAAAACGCGAAACAGTCGTCTCCAATCCAATTCCCTTTTCAAAAATAATTGGTATTTTTGATGCCTATTTTCAGCTTAAGCTCCTTTGTAAATTAACCAGTTTATAGAGATGATGTGAATTCTTGAATGACAAAACATCTGTTTTATCATCTGTCCAACGGCAGTGAGAACGGACTTGATCAGTGAAGAGATTAAATATAATCTAATCACTTAAAATTTTTGGTGGGAACATAGTATTAAACTAATGAACAACTGTCAAAGATAAATGCCCTCCGATGCAAAATTTAATTATTTAACCACCACTGATTCATCTGTGAAACCCTAATTATTGCCACTGGAAAACATTGTAAACCATTTTTGTAGAGCAAAGGATTTCCCTGAGAACTTTAGATTCTGGAGAAATCACCGCATATCTGCTCGTCACTTCTGCCACAACAATAGCTTCATATTTTAATCCTAGCACTACTGTCTTTGATGTAGTATACATTTGCTGGACCCATAGGCTTATGGATGAGAAAGTTGTACGAGTAACCCACGTATTTCGTCTTCATAATTCACTATATGCTCAATATCTGGAAAAATTAAAGTTGTTAAATGCTTGTTATATATCAGGCCACCGTCCACGTTCCCCCAAAATCGACTTATCGTGGCGGATTTTTGATGTGACGATAACATCCTTGTGTAATGATAATTACATATTTGCTTTCCGTTGAGAAGGAGATGTAGGGCAAATTCTGGCACTTGTCTGAAGTTAAAATGACTACACGAACTAACTCTAATGCTGACGCTCCCTATGAAGTTAGCTTCTCAAAGTCCTTTCGCATCATTTCCATTAATTATCTAAGAGCCTGAGCTGCAGAACTGAATAGAGCAGATACAATCTTCTGTAAGAGCGTACAGCTGCTGGCGTACGAAAATGACATCGATATTATTGGCCTCAACAACCGCCCCGTTAGTTCTGTTTTCTCCAGACTGGATAAGAAAACGAAACAAGTGGGTCTGGTAGTGAACGAGGGCAAGAGGAAATATCTCTTTCATTAAACAAACAGTCGTCGCACTCGCGGCTAGGACCCATGTCACTGTTGACAGTCATAACTTCGAAATCGTAGATAATTTTATCTGTCTTGAAACCAGCATTAAAACCAACAATAACGTCAGCATCGAAATCTAACGCAGAATAACTCTTGCCAATAGGTGCTACTTCGAACTGAGCAGGTAATTGAGAAGTAAATACCGCTTTCTCGACGAAGAAAGACCAAACTCTACAAGCCACTCATCATCCCCGTCCCTAGACATGGTGTAGAGACATGGACGACGACAACCTCTGAGGAGTCGGCGTTACGACTTTAAAGAGAAAGGTTCTTTCCTTTACGCATAGGCAACGGCGAGTACCGCAGACGATTGATCGACAGCTGGTGGCGAGGTCAAGTCGTCCGAATGAATGAAAACACTCCAGCTCCCAGAGCGTTCGACGAAGTACCCTGCGGGGAGCAGAGGAAGAAGAATGCGTTCTCTCCGTTGGAACGATCAGGTGGAGAAAGTTCTGGATACACTTGGAATCTCCAATTAGCGCCAAACAGCGAAAAGGAAGAACGACCTTCACGCTGTTGGTAAACTCGGCTATGACCGCATAAGCGGTGTCTACGCTAAAAAAGAAGAAGAAGAAGAAATTGAAATTAAATGTGAGGTAAACAATAGGGCAATTCACAATCTGGTGCAAATGGTCTTGCATATTTGCAATTGAAAAATTGTGAATTGCCCTAATATTCCTTGTTAGAATGATCTGATCAATTTTATCAATACAGCATAAGAGGTTTTAGCTCTTTTTATAGTTCAGCGATTTCATTTCTGAACAATGGACTCTTCGGAGATTTTGACATTATATCACAATCGGTGATAGCTTAAACCTTTTTTTTTCTCAAAATTTAAAACCGTTTATTGGAAGTCAAAGTTTCTCATAACTTTAAGTCTTCACTTTTTGGGAACATTTTGAAGGGAAAAACGCAAAAGTGAGAGAAATAGTGTTTCAAATATCAACGAGTAGCTTCGTCAAAATCACGCCAATCGTTTTGGAGTTTAGATAAAACATTCTTAAGGTATTATGCATTAATTGAAGACAGAAAAATACTCCCTCTTAAAAATATAGCCCAGATGTAGAAAAATCTAAAAGTGAAAGTACTGCGTTACTGCTTGTCGCTTCGAGGTTATGGCTAACTAAGGTTTGAAAGAACTGATGACATACACATGTACATGTATCTCATTAAATTTGTAGTCCTGAACTGTAAGTTATTCGAGAATCCCACTGATTCCAACAATCCGTCTTTCCACCTTGTTTTCAAATCTAATATTCTCATTGACAAACTTCTTTTGATCTACTTATATACGATAAGTACATATTTATCAATATAGTCGTGGCGAATATATGATACTCTAAATTTAAAACAGCAAATATTACAGTGTGGTCAAAAATTCTATAAAAAAAATTGATAGATGGCTTTGGAATTCACAGTTTGGTCTGAAATTTGTCTATCTTAGAGCACTGAACGGCTGACTCGTGCGCTTTGCTGACAAAAATGCAATAAAAATTTTGAGTATAGCACAGGTATTGCGGTCAAACAAGTTTACAAGCTCGCGTGGTAAGGGCATTTCTGAAGTTCAATGTTGTAGAAGTGCTGACCGCAAGAAAACCGCAAAATTAAGTCACGAAGTCAACAAAAACATAGTAAAAACAGTTATGGAAAAATGTAAGCGAAACAAAAAAAAAAAAAAACGAAAACGTATTTGTCAAACCGCTGACACATAAAGAAGAAATAGTGAAAAAAACATAAAGCTTCCCAATGATCAGTCATTGCCGGCGAGAAGCTGCATACTTGGAGCCGATGACTCATGGAAGACGCCACAGCTACCGTGTCGGCGAGACGCTTCCGTATAAGCGATTAACTTAGCTGACGGACTCATGCAAGTTTACACTCATGTTTTTACTATATAAGTATGTATGTATGTATATAGCATATAGAAATGCAGTTACTTGTCTTTTCGGCTGCAAAACTAATTTGACCACATGAAATCTCTTGTAATAGCGGTGGAAGAATTTTTACAACAACACAAGCAAATTAAAATATTTTATACCCTGAACAGGGTAAGCCACAATGTTTGAAACAACGAAAACAGAATCGTAGGAGACCCTATAAAGTATGACCATACATTCATTTATAGCTGAGTCGATTTAGTCATGTCCCTCTGTATGTGCGCAAACTAGTCCCTCTGTTTTTGAGATATCGAGCTGATATTTTGCACACGTCTTTGTCTCATCAACAAGCTGCTAATCTGTTGAAACCATCGATATCGTACAACTATAGCATATAGCTACCATACAAATTGACCGATCCAACTCAAGCTCTTGTATGGAAAACTTTTTTATTTGAAAAGTTATCTTCACAAAATTTGGCACAGCTTTTTATCCATGTCATTGCTACAATCTTCAAAGAAATTTTTCAGATCGGACCACTAAAGCATATAGCTGCCATACAAACTGAATAATCAATCTCAAGATTAAGATTTGTTTATACTCTTATAAGCTATAAGATATGCAGCTGTGAATGGTATTACAGCTTCGGTTAAAGTTATGGCAAGCAACAACAACAAAATATGCCAAAAAGCCAAACCGAAAGCAAAAAAAGAGCGAAGACGTCACAATGAATTATGCGTCAGTTTGCCGGGTTAAGGAACTGCCGCGGCGCATCGGTGGCATGTCCAATGCCGTTGCTTCGGTTGCATATGGAAATGGGAGTGTCGGTATGCGTGTGCGCGCTCTTCATATGCACACAGCTATTCTCATACTCATGTAGATATATCTGTGGCGACATGCATGTTTGTATGTATAAATGCGGTTTCGTCGACTGTAATGCTGTTTGTAGTTATTGTGGTTACAGTTAAATGCGTTATTTTTAGCTGTTAACATTTTTCAATTTTTATTGTCATTGCTTTCTGCGTTTTTCTCTTGCTTTTGATCTTCTTTGCCCGAAGCGATTCTTTTTATCACCTCTTATTTTACAACTCCCGGCTCTTTGTGGCGTCCCATTTAAGCTTAATCAAGCAACTATTCAACAACAATATGAAATGCAAACAATATTTAATTGCAGCACTCGCTACTTACATATGTACATACACTCACACACACACGCATGCATGCACTGTAGACCGCGAAGCTCGGTGATAAGCGTGACTTTGTGGGCAACGCGCGACGCGTCTTGCATAAAATATCGCAAAGCGTCTACACACACATACATACAATGTAATGCTTACAGAAATGCATGTAATGTGCGCATGTACATATGTGGCTATTTAAGTATGCTTTTATTAGTAAACAAATCATTGGCAACGCGATTTCTGCGCGCATTTTATCGTTTGTCTTTATTAGTCGTAACTCTTTCCAGGTTTTCAGCTTTGCTTCACACTGACAATCTCTTATATTTTATGGTTAATTAATTGCTGTGATTTTCAGTAGATTAAGTAAATAATGCACTCTTGTAGAGACCTGGCGGTAACGTCTAAGCACGTCTAGATATTGAACGAAATCGAAAGTTAGGTTCGGTTGGAAGTAGTTGCGCTTAGAGCCAAGCTCCATCTTGCAATTGACCAGAACTATACAAAAAGTTCGCAGATATGCTAAGGTAATTAAAATCACATTGGTTAGTTATTAATATTACTCGTATATTAACAGCCATTTCATGATATAAACTCAACCGATGTTAATTTTTAAGAGGTCTTACTAAATCCACCAAATAACACTATACCTAAAAGACGACATTTTTTTAAGGAACCTCACTCAGGAATATTCATATGTACATATAAAATGACTGCTCATGAAATGTTGCAATTTTCCATGCTTCATAACACCGTCACTTATATCTAATTTCGGACTTAGTCACCTAATAAAAAGTAATCCATTTCGAAGTTCTCTATTTTTTTGCAGAAAAAACACAGAAACTTCAAATTTAATGGGAAATGTTTATTATCAATCGAAACAACATTCTTTGGCATTTATGTTTTGAAGAATACCTCTTCCAAATGCCTTCGGCGGCTACGTCTCAGATGGTTCATCCATTGAAAAGTCTAACGGTGTGATATCACTTGATCTTGGTAGCCAATCGACCGACTGAAAACGTGAAATTATCTGCTCACTGAGGTGCTCTCGATAAGTTCATTGTTCATTTTTGCGATGTGTGGGAAGTGGCATCGTCTTATTGAAACCAAATGTCGCCGAGATCACAAGCTCTGATTTCAGGCATCAAATAGTCGGTTATCATGGAGCGATAACGATCAACATTGGCGGTTACGTTCTCACCGGCTTCATTTTTGAAGAAATATGAACCGATGATTCCACCGACCCACAAATCACACCAAATCGTTGACACGGCAGCTATTAAATCTCTTCAGATTACTCTTTGGTTAAATGCGGCAATTTTGCTTATTTACTTACGCATTCAGCTAGAAATGGGCCTCATCGCAAATCTTCGCTTCACTTGGGAAGGTCGAGCGGCTTCAGTTCTTGCACAAGCAGTCTTAAAAATTACTTCCACCTTAATCGTCCATTATATCATACATAACTAATACTTCTTGTTGTGGCAAAGCAGCGTTGCCAACAAAAGACTTTCTTTAATTGCTGTGATCTCCACGTGGAAGTGGTCTAGTAAACGGAAAGCGAGTTTAGACCCATCCGTATAGATACTTACTCCAGCGTACCTGTACACCTCGCATCTTTCCCACTCTTTTCTTGAAGGGAAGGCAATATCGGGACTGATTTTATTTTATATTCTATAGGATTTCGAAAATCTGTGGTAATGGATAGATACGTGAACTTATTAGGTATCATAGCCAATTGCTTACAGAACGAGTCTGTTGGCCGTAATTGTAAAATGACGTTTAGTTCCCGACTTATCTATAACCGAAACCGCCACATCATCAGCGTAGGCCACAACATGTACCACCGTGTCTTCTAGATTTAAGAACAATTTTTTCATGTGATGATGATTTCAATATTATTAACCAGCTCATACTGCATTAGCTATTTGTGATCAAATCGCCACATTTTCAACTTATATCGTGCCGCAACCACCGCATTCACCTGATTTACTCTGATTTTGACTCAATTGAGGATATAAAAGCTGAAAAGAAGAAGGCTCTGATGGCCATCACGACGGAGGATTTTTCCAAGTGCTATGATGACTGGAAAAATAGTTGGCATAAGTGTATTGCAGCGGGAGGGGATTGCTTTGAAAGAGATGAAATGAACAAAATTCACCTTTCAATTTGATCACAGTAGTATATATGTAAACTAAGATTTCAACATTTTATGACCTACTAACTCTTTAAAGTGTTGGAGATTTGATTGAAAAACATATTATACATTTCAAATGTTCTTGTTTTTTCCACTCAGAGCACACCTACATACATACATAGAATAATCCGCAAAATACTTTCGCAATGAAATATGTCCACAATCTCGCTTACAACCGGTATTTGGATGATATTTAATTATGTTTTTTTTAATGTTCGGTTCTGCTCCGCAATGAGGTCACGATTTATCTCAACCAAATCTAAATGGCAATAATTAAAAGCAAAAGAGAAAAACTGCAAAAAAAAAGTTCCAAAAATTTTTAGTCACTCTGTGGCTGGCAATTACCGGCGATTGAAATATATGAAATTACATATGTATGTATATATGAAAGTTACATATGTATAAATGTAGGTTTGCATGCAATAACTTTGCTGACAAAAAATTTAAAGCGGACAGCGATTTTATTTGCTGTTGTGAGTTCTAGCGTACAAATAAGTGGCGTTGCAAAAGAACAGCCTGTTAAAAAATTAGTAATTTAATCGGTATGAGCCAGAAAGCAGAAAGCAACAGCGTGATAAATCACTTTTTTACTTGCTCTTATTGTACTTGACAAGGTAGAGAAGTACTCACACATAATTGCATAATAATTCAAGCAATTTGCTCTCGAAATTCTGAATGAACTTCCCTCCAATCAGTCTTTGCCATTGACATCAGACAAATTGTTTGAGGAAATTATGTAGAAAATCACGTCAACCGGCAATTTATTCGGGACTACTTAGAAGAGTGCACAGAATTATAGTTAGCTGCTTATATGTATGTAGCCTATTTGGTATATTTTATAAGTAATATTTATGTATAATATGTGTATAGACATGAGTATGCATTTATCTTCAAAGATGTTTAATTATCCGTAGTAAATTCAGACTTGAGACAGTGAAACTGATTTAACAACGAGAAGCTCATACTTTTTTTATGAAAATAGTTCATTGCTTAACTACTAAGGAAACAGGTGTAGACTGGTTTATATATTGAGTTAAAAACCATAAAGAGTATTAATAAACGGGTGTTCCAAGTAGAGGTACTTTTTTCAATAGCCTATTTTTGACAGATCACGTGTGAGTCGTGTCAAGCTTTCACGTTATTTTTGTTCAGTATTGTTTGGCATTTCGTTATGGAGGAGCTAACGTTTGAAAAACGTTTCCAAATCGTTCAACTTTATTACGAAAATTCACGTTTTGAAAAGAATGTGCTTCGCTCGCTTCAGTCGACTTATGGTCAACATAATCGGCCTACTAAGCGTATTATTCGTAACACTATCATTCATCTTGAGACTTATTCGACAGAATAGGCTACGTTCAGCACATAATGAAGAAAATAAAGCAGCAGTAGCTGAGAGTATACACGAAGATCGTGGATAGTCGAGCAACTTGGATTAAATTATAGAACGTCTTGGTGCATTTTACGTCTACATCTTGAGTTGAAAGCGTACATAGTACATTTTGTGCAAGAACTGAAACCGCCCGACCTTCCCAAGTGATACCGTTTCGCTCTATGGGCTCTTGAAAAGTTCCAAGAAGATCCGACGTTTTCGAGAAAAATTTTATTCAGCGAAGGGGCCCATTTCTGGTTCAATGGGTATATGAACAAGCAAAATTGTACCATTTTGGACAAAGAGCAACCTGAAGACCCTCAAAAAATGCCATTTCATTCAGAAAAATTAATGATTTGGTGTGGTTTGTGGGTTGTTAGAATCATCGGTCCACATTTCTTCAAAAATGATGCCAATGAAAACGTAACCGTCAATGGCGATCATTAGCGTACCATGATAGCAGACTATTTGATGGCTGAAATTGGAGCTCATGATCTCGGTGACATTTGGTTTCAACAAGACAGCGCCACTTCCCACACATCGTATCAATGAATGGATTTATTGAGAGAACACTTGGGGGAGCAGATAATTTCACTTTTTGGGCCGGTTAATTGGTCACCAAGATCCTGTAATATCACATCGTTAGATTTTTGATATGTGGATATGTAAAGTCTAAAGTCTCTGCGGACAATCCCGCTTCGATTCCAGTCGATACTTAATGACCAAGTTATTGAGTTTATTTGTATTTTTAAAAATGCGTCCACTTACTGAACGAAATGAAGACTAACGTACTTTGTTGTATTTGACTAAAAGCGACTATATTAAATTTTTTGTGGAACTCTTTTAAGTTCGAGATGCGTTCCGAAGCCTTAAGCTCTAAGGACCTCCGAACTTTCAGCGATTTGCTAATCTAGATAACAGCATTTTATTCAATTTTTTTAGTCATTTAATATGCTTTATACAAAGTACTATATATCTAATTAAAATACTCTCAATAACACCTTTCTTGCTAATTTAATATTCATTTGCTACTTAGCATTAATACCAGACTCCATTTCTATATACTTAGATTCACTAAGTAATGGAATACTTTTACACATAAAATAGCGCGCTTGTACTCATAACTGGTTTCCTCGCATTATTCACCTTAGTCTGGCGTAAATAATTCAATAAAAAAGGTGAAAAAACTAAAATAATTTCCAACGTGATTCGTTGACCAGTTATGCATGAGTATTTAGTTCGTCTGCCCGTTAAGCTTTGAGCCGGCACAACTACAGCAACTTTACACAACAAACACATGCGATTCAGATAATGACTCACCTACCTGTTTCGATAAATTCTGTCGTATAATTTGAGAGCTGTCGCGATTTCGTAATCAACTCTTGGCACTTTGGCAAATCGCTGCGTTTGCTCTTTTGCCATTTGGCCATTTCACGCCAGCATCCATGAGCTTACACCATTAAGGCCAAGCAATAATTAGCAGCGCCCACTGTTCGTTGAACGTTGTACGTGTCCGGCGATCGCGCGGAGATTGGCGTTTATCGACGCTTTTTGTCAACGCCACAGGGGAAATCGGCGGAGCTTACACTTTTCGCTTACAACGACTATATACTGTATGTATATACATATGTATGTATGTATATGTTTATGGATTACAGTATAGATATACATATATCGTTATTTCTTTAACACCGTATTTTTTTTTCAAATTCAAAATTTTTAATGAGTTTCTTTGTTTATTTTGCTTTGGCAAATTCGCTTGATGTTTTTGTTAATGATTTTCGGCATCGATTACCGCATTTCTCGCTTTCACTGAACCAGCCACAGCTGACGCCGGTACAAATTTTTTAATCTCACAAATTATTCATGCCTAAATACTATATATTACATATGTGGGCAGCCTTTTGATAGCGTCCACGGCTTCATTGATTACTATGACTTTATTGTGCTTTTTGAATTTTGCGCAAATTTTGAAATGCTCAGTTTTTACTACAGTCTGATTCACGCATTAAGATGATATTCAATGGATTCTTGCGTATTTTCTTCAAAGAACTTTTAGTCATCATATAATAACTCAATCCAAAGTTCAGGCAACTGTTTCGAATTCTTTGAACGAAATTATTTTCCTTAGAATTCTGGCAGTTGAAGTATTAGATATTATTTGTTATTATTTGAAGTTTGTAATATCCAGCAGGAAGCGCTGAAGACCTCTTAATATACACATATAGTGGGTCGTTCATTAAGTAATTTCGTTTGATGATAACATCGTTTTGCATTTCTTCGCAGCCAACTTCACACTTAACCGCTTTCTATTTCTTTATTGGCGTAGACACTGCTTACGCGGTTTTACAACAGGGCGCCAGTCGTTCTCCCTTTCTGGCACCAGCTATAGACTCCAAGTGTAGTCAGGTCCTTCTCCACCTGGTCTTTCCAACGGAGTGGAGGTTTTCCTCTTCCTCTGCTTCCTCCGACGGGTATTACGTCGAATACCTTCAGAGCTGGAGTCTTTTCGTCCATACGCACGACATGACCAAGCCAGCGCAGCCGCTGTCTCTTAATTCGCTGAACTATGTCAATGTCGTTCCATCGAATGCGATATTCGCCGTGTCTAACGCGCAAAGGACCATAAATATTTCACAGAACCTTTCTTTTGAAAACTCGTGACGTCGTCTCATCAGATTTTTTCATCGTCCATACCTCTGCACAATGTATTAGGACGGGAATAATGAGTGATTTATAGAGTTTGGTTTTTGTTCGTCGAGAGCGGACTTTTCTTAAAAATGGCCTACTCAGTCCGAAGTAACATCTATTGGCTAGAGCTATTCGGTGTTGGATTTCGAAGCCGACATTGTTGTTGCTTTTAATGCTGTTTCCAAGATAGACGAAATTATCTACGAAGTTATGACTTTGAACAGTGAAGTGCGAGTCTAGCTGCAGCTGCTTTTCGTGCTGTCAAAAGCTTTGAAATCGACGAAGAGGTAGTGAGTGTCGATTCTTTTTTCACGGGTCTTTTCCAAGATTTGGCGCATGGTGAATATCTGGTCGATTGAAGATTTTCCAGGCCTGAAGCCACACTGATAAGGTCCAATATGTTTGTTTACGGTGGGCTTTAATCTTTTACACAGTACGCTCGATAGAACCTAATATGCGATGTTTAGGAGACTTATCCCGCGGCAGTTGGCGCAGATTATACAGTCTCTCTTTTTTTGGATTGGGCAGAGCAGATAGGAATGTAATCTTTAAGCATGCTTTCGCCCGACCATATTTAATAAAGAAGCTTATGCATACTCCTTATCAGCTCTTCGCCGCCGGATTCGAATAGCTTACCACTTAACTGCTTATCCTTTATATATTTAAACAACTAATATAGGGTTCTTTGGTTGTTTGTAAAAAAATGTCTTAATTTTTTTTGGAATACTAGCTTTCGTTTGGAACCCTATCGAAAATGGATGATCGAAAACAGCATTTTCGGCATATTTTACAGTTTTCTTATCAAAAGGGTAAAATTTTAAGCACCACAAAAATTATTTAATGTGTACGGAGACAATGTGTTGACCGAACGACAATGCCACAATTGGGTTTAAAAATTTCCTTCCAGCAATTTCGATCTTGAGGATGCGTCACCTCTTGGAATGCATGTTTTCATGAGCCGATATGGATACAATAAAGTCGATTAAGAGTTGCTATTTTGCTTCTTCAATGTTTTTCTCCCATAATAAGCTTAGTGACTGTATTGAATAATGGTAAAAAAGTTTACACACAAGTTCCTGTTCTAAATAGTTTCGAAAATATTACCGCCCAAAGATTTGGCCTTATAAATAATAATCCAATTTTTGTTATTTTGAAGGTTTGTGTAGTTCAAGTGAGTTCGCAAAACTAAGAGCACTTAGTAAACTAACCTTACCCAACTCCACAAATTACTTCATTGGTTAGAAGATCAGCACTTATTAAAGCCGTTTACTTACCGAAACAACAAAATTATATATCCCTACAATTATTGAAAGGTCTGCTGTCTAGCTTCAAATTTTCACCAGCTTGACATGAAGCCAATATTTTTAAATTTTTTGTTCTCAACACGCCTTAGTTGAGTTAAGAAGATAACAAACCCCGTCCTTATATGAGTATGGTATGATTTGTAAAATTATGTACACTGACGAGAACAATTTTAGCATTATAAATTAATTTTGATACGATCTGCTGTTGTAAGTCACATCTAAAAGGAAATTCATTACCATAAAGAAAAATAAATCATTGAAGAGGAAGGATATCATGTCGCTAAGGAAGCTGATCGGCTAATGAAAAACGTTTGAACCAAAAAAAGGTCCAAAGTAGTAGGCATTTAATTAAATTATTTATTTTAATATTTTAACCTGTGAGAATCTGAAAGGCTGATCATTTTTTTAGCAGTTATATCGAGTGATCCAAGTAGAGTCATGTTATTTCTGTTCAGTGAGCTTTGGCATTTCATTATAAAAAGACATACGCCTGAATAACGTTTACAAATCGTTCAATTTTAATACGAAAATTCATGTTCTGTACAGAATGTTTTTCGCGCGCTTCGCTGAACTTGTGGTCAACATAATCGGCCTACTGAGCGTATTATTCGCAACAACATCACCCATCTTGAGCAGCCGCAGCTGAGAGTGTACACGGAGACCGTGGAGAGTCGATTCGCAACACTCGGACTGACGTATGGAACGACTTGGCGCATTTTAGGTCAAGATCTTAAATTGAAAGCGTACAAAATACAGATTGTGAAAGAACTAAAGCCGCTCGATCTTCCCAAGCGACAACGTTAGGCTCTATGGGGTCTTGAAAAAATCCAAAACGATCCGATGTTTTCGAACCAAATTTTGTTCAGCGATGAAGCTCATTTCTAGATCTAGATAGATATGTAAGCAATTTGGGACAAAGAGCAACCTGAAGACCCTCAAAAAATACCATTTCATCAAGAAAAATCAAGAATTTGTTGTGGCTTTTGGGTCGGTAGAATGATCGGTTTATGTTTCTTCCAAAATGACGTCGGTGAGAACGTAACCGTCAATGGCGACCGTTATCGCGTCATGATAACCGACTATTTGATGCCTGAAATTGAAGCCCGTGAGCTCGGCGACATTTGGTTTCTATAACACGGCGCCACTTCCCACACATCGCATCAATCAATGGATTAATTGAGAGAACACTTCGGCTCGCAGACAATTTCACGTTTTGGGCCGGTCAATTGGCCACAAAGATCGTGTGATGTCACACCGTTAGACTTTTGCCTGCGAGGATGTGTAAAGTCTAAAGTTTATGCAGACAATCTCTTTTGAGACGTAGCCGCAGCCGTTATTTGAAATCTTCATTTGAATCTTCAAACAATATATGCCAAGAATATTCTTTCAAAATATAGTAAACATCTCCCATTAAATTTAAGTTTTTCTTTAAAAAAATGAAGAGAGTCTCTAATTGGAGAAACTTCAAGAAACGCACAAATGTTTATTTTGATTTCTTTTTAACTTTCTTTTAAATCAATGGTATTAATGTAGAGTATAATAATCGAACTGAACTGATCCATAAACCTCAATAGAAACCTCAAAATTCTTATAAAACCAACTTGTTTCGATATTAGCTCATTGCTACTCAAGCTAAAATTTAGCTCATGATTGTATATAGCATATTACACAAGTATAAATGTTACATTTCGAGCGCCGATGTATTAATTGCAAATATGTAATATTACAACAAAAATAAATAAATAAATTGGTTCAAATAACACGTTCTTATTTACATATGTAAGTCGGTATGTCAGTGTATCTGCCTGGGCGGCCGACTTTAAGTGATTCACGCCAGTTAACCGGAAACTCACAAAACAGCGCTATGAAGAAGAACGAACAACGAATGCACTAAGTTAAGTGAGAAGAGAGCTTTGAGCGCATTAATTGGTCGCTAATATTGAATCATCGGAACGCTCAATAAAATTTCGATAAACCGAAATAGAGAAATATTTTCACTCAAAGCGCTTAAGGTGGCCGCTCGTGGGCAAACCACTCAATTTGTGGCTGTGGGTGTTGAGAGGTGAATGGTGCAACTGTGTGGGTGATATTCACTTAGTCTAAAATGTGCACAGTGTTTGGGTTTTGACCTCTTAGTGGCACATTAATTATTGATATATGGATCTTTCAATATGAATAACTTTCAGTAGTAGACCAGGGTAGATAGTTCTTGAATTTTGTGTACAAAAATTTGGTGAGTACTTTCGTGAAAGAAAAAAAATTTTTAAGATTAAGTTAAATAACCGAAAAACTTGACTATTTGATTTAATTCACATAAATTTTAGGTTAAAACTTTACAATACAAGTTTTTTCTATAGGACTGGTAGCTACGCCGGAAATCGAGATAGCCCGTTTTTAACCCCGAAAAATTCAACCACGACTCTTATCTTCCTCTCCAATTGTCACAAGCTTCTCTAGAAACGAATTTTTCACCACCAAGCCAATTGGCCATAAATAGGAATAGACCGAATAGCAGTAATCTATGGCCAAAGCTGACCGCCTATGAGTGATTGCTTACTTGACGACGGTCCAATGGTTGACAGTATAGGTGCAAGTTAAGAGTTTGAACGTGGGAGAGCACGATAACATCGAGTAAGTGAAAAAAGTGTGCTTTGAGACACCGGATTTAGCCTTAAGAAATTGCCGAGGATATCTTATTGCTCAGCGAGTCATAAGTAGATAAATAAATCGTCTCTAATATGTTCGCTTTTGACACTTATGCTGATCATTCTTTCTCATTTCTATGGCATCTTCAAAAGCTCCAAGAAGATCCGACGTTTTCGAGGCAAATTTTATTCAGCGTTGAGGCTCATTTCAATGAAACGTATCTGTGGCCACCATTTGATAGAGATAATCTTCAAAAATACTTGCTAAAGAATGTTCTTACGAATGATTATAAACATATCCCATTAAATTTGAAGTTTCTGTGTTTTTTCTTTAAAAAAGTAGGGAATCCCGAAATGGATCACCCTTTATTTGTTACATAGAGTTTTTATATCTTGAACAAAGTATTTCAAGTTTGCCACAAAAGCCCTTAAGGAAACGTCAAAGGTCCTATATAATATATATACACTTTCAAACGACTATAAACGATCAGCATGAAGAGCTTGATTCATTTAGCCATTACCACCTGTCTGTCCTTCTATCTCTCCGTCCGTCTGTCCGTATATACGCGAACTAGTTCCTCAGTTTGTGAGATATCCCCAAAAATGTGCTCATTTGTCGGAACCATCGATATCGGACTCTATCGCATATAGCTATCATACGAACTGAACGATCGGAATCAACTTTTTGTATATTTTGGAATTCGAATAACGTTTTTTGTGGAGACATTGCAAATTTATAATAAATTTTTATGGTTTCCTCAGTAAATTCAAACAATTCAAATAATATTACCACGATAATAAAAATGTTAATATGTTTTTTTTTTTTAATAAATTTCTTAGCTTATTTTGAAAATATTGATGAATTTCAATTTGAAAGAACCTATAGATGTTTATTTTCTGGTTTGGTCTGACGGTACCTTATACAAAACTTTTGGCTAACACTGTTATAAGTACATTTATAAGTACGTATCTAAGTATGTGTTCTTTCGCTTCTTATTACTCATAGCCACTCGAGCTCAAAACAAAACTTTCTCTGCTTCAGCAAAATTGAGTAAGAAACACTCATCGCACATACACAGAGGCTACACTCGCCTTTGTTTCGGACGCTGACTGCAGAGCGAATGCGAGTACAGGTATGCGGTTTTCGGTGGATATCGCTTAAGCGACTTCTAATTGAGTGACCAGTTAACTGAGTTGCGCGCACTCCGTCGACAGTTAGTTTTGCCTGTTGGAAAACTTTGTTGGGTTAGTCGAATACGAACGCGCAGCTAAGCGGGTTGCTTGCTTGAATTAGTTAATTTTGCCGTTATTTAGTTAGTGAATTAGAAGTACGCGAATGCATACATACATATATACATAGGAATATAGTACAACGATAAGAGCCGTTGCTATCGGCGGTAACGCGAGCCCGCGATTGATTGATTTAACGAAAACAAAAATTTTAAACCATTTAAAATTAAAAAAAAAATATTTATTAAAATAAAAATGGCGCATAAGAGCCACTCACACATGTTAGTGCTTTCGCTGGTGTTTTTAACGCTGTTCCACCGATTGGTGGCATATAATTTGTCACCCAAACCGAATATAATTGTTAAAGATCCACAGTTTGCCACCGGCTTGCCAAAAGTCGAGTCTTCTTACTTTGGTTTTACCATCAACTTGCGTCCGTTGGGGTAAGTGAGTGTTGGTGTTGTTTGTGGGTGTGTGCGCGCGATTGTAGTGGCCGCTTGTGTGTGTGTGTGTGTGTGTGTAAGTGATACCTGTTAGTGGTTCATTACGGTTACGCATGGATTTTTCGAATTTTATGAATTGTGTAAATAATATGTATCTTGTTGTTGTTGCATGATTCATGCATATTAGCAAGAAGTCTATTATGAGTTGATTGAGAACTGTCAGCCAAAAGCAAAAATAAAAACTAAAAATAAAAACACTTGTGCCTTTGAAGGTGTGCCTGTGTTTGTGCTTATAATTGGAAATTCAAGGTGCTAATGGTGTAGCAAAAGCTTTCGAGTAAAATATATAAAAAAAAATGTAAGCATAAAAAATTAACAATTTTTAAAATAAAAAAAAGGGTTGAAAATAAAATTATATTTTTAACAGAACGCTTTCGGAAACCAAATAAAAAATATAAAAATAAATACAAAATAAATAAATAATTAAAATTTAAAAATATTTTTTAATTACCAAAAAAATTAAATACAAAAGAAATAAATAATTAAAATTAAAAATGTTTTTTTATTACTAAGTAATTAAATAAAAAATAAATAAATATCTTAAATTTAAAAATATTTTTTTAAATTATTTAATATTTTCTTTAATATTGTTTTTTTTTTAATAATGTGTTTTATTTCACATCTGTTTTGTTAAAAACAAATAAGAACAGAACAGAATAAAATTAAAAGTAACAGTTAAATAAAAAACATTTTTGATTATCAAAAAAAACAAGTAAAAATTTAAATTTTTCTTAATTATAACTTAACTGATGAATTTTATTTCGTAATTTTGCATTAAAAATATTAGAAACACAATTCAACTTTTTTTAGGCCTTTTTTAAGGTTAAAGTTTGTTTTAATGCAAACTAAAACGTTTAAAAATAACAACAAATAATATTTATTGAAAAATTAAAGGCAAAAAATATTAGTAAACAAAATAAAATAACACATTATTATATTAATTAAATAAGTGCATTAGAAACACAATATTAATTGAACAATACTTATAAAAATTAATAATATTAGTATATTATATATTAAATAAGTAAATTATATATTAAAGAATTAAAATAATAAAAATAGTAGTATAATACCATTAAGAAATAAATATGTATATGTGTGTAAAAAAACAATAAATAACATATGCAAGTAACTCTATCAATAAATAAGATAAAATAAAAAATAATTGAATTATTTGAATCAATAATGATTACAGAGCTGTAATTTGTATTCATATGAATCAAATATATTATTTTTATACCCTGAACAAAGCTTTCCAAGAAAACGTCAGGGACACTAATAAATATATACAGTTGAACCATGTCCGTCCATATGTACGCGAAATAGTCCCTCATTTCTGAAATATTCATCCGAAGTTTTGCACACATCTTTTCTCCTCAAGAAGCTGCTCATTTGTCGGAATCGTCGATTTCTGACAAGAAAAACGTTTACTTCTGTTGCACCGAGGCTAAATACCCTTCACAGGTGCATTTCTGTTAATAACTATGTGTTCAGTTTGTATGGAAGCTATATGTTATAGTGGTCCGATATCGGTGCTTCCAACAAATGAGAAGCTTCTTGTAGAGAAAATGCCGTTTTCAAAATTTCAAAACGAAATCTTAAAAACTGAGGGACTAGTTCGTATATATACAGACAGACGGACATGGCCAAATAGACTCAGCTCGACATACTGATCATTTATATATACACTTTATAGGGTCTCCGACCCTTCCTTCTGGGTGTTACAAACTTCTTGACAAACTTAATATACCCTATTCAGGATATAAAAATAATAAGACTTTCTTCATAACTTCAAAATTCTTAATTTGTCCTTCAAAAACTTTTTCATCCCGCTTGACTCCAATACACTTGTGCCAAAGTTTTTCCAATCCTCGAAACAGTTGTTAAAGTCAATTTCCGGAATCGACTTCAATGCGCGTAGCGATTCACGTTTAATGTTTTCAATTGACTTAAAATGGATTCCCCGGAGCGACTGTCTGAGTTTGTTTTTACGTTTTTTCTTCGGCATCGGCTCACTTTTGACACGACATTTGGGCGATTCATCGTCCGTTTCCGGATCGTAAGCATAGATCCAAGACTCATCGCCAGTAATAATACGTTTCATGACATCGTGGCAGTCGGAAATCGTTGTTAAACAGTCATTAACGTGTCGCTGTGATGACCAAATCACCTTTCAAAATGGTTTTTGCTGATTCATCCGATATTTCAACGATGCCAGTAAGATCTCTGACTGTTCAGCGTCGATTCTCAAGCACCAATTCCTTTATTTTATTGACGTGTTGATCAATAATTGGTGCCGATGATCGTCCTGGATGTGGTTCGTCGGCAACGCGTTCTCGACCGTCTTTGAATATTTTGTACCAATCAAAAACACTTACTCGCAATAAAAAACTATCACCAAAGAAATTTCCCTACATTATAAACATTTCTTCACCCGAAATTTGAATCTGCATAAAAAATTTAGTTTTACTTCTTTTTTGAATAACTTCACTCATCGTAAAAATCGCCGAATGACTATGTACTTCGGAAAGCCAAGCATGCTAGACACTAAGAATTATTATTATTTTCATGTGACATTTGGCACAAGTATTACTGACAGTCCTAGAACCTCGAAAGAAAAATATTTCGACAAATGGGTTTTCGTACGAAGCAAAAATAGAGAAGACTTACTGTTTTTTGCCCGAAGTAGTATAGCTCCCATACAAAAACTTTGCTTCACGAAATATGGCATTGGTGTACTCTCCGAAAAAATTGTATGAGAATGGAATTGTGCCAGTTTTTTTTGCATAAAAAACAACTTCTTACTTCAAAACCACAAATTCCCCAACCGCAAATATCACGGAGAATATTGACCTGTATACACTGTATATGGATTAGGAGCATTGAATATAACACTTTTCTGAAAATTGAGAATGCCATAATTTTCCCACATTCCCAGCAGAGGGTAGCCAACAAGATCTCACTCATGGTAGTAGAATGTACTCCGCATCCGATATCTAACCTCAGAGATGGTCTTAAGATACCGCTGAAGAAGAAATTTTCGCGCTTCATGCGGGACGGGCGACCACAAAACTTTTTGATGAAGCATCGTTTTGATAGGTCTTCAATGAGCTTGTTGCTCTGAAAGCTTAGTAACTCAGCTAGTCATAGTAAGATTTAAAACTAACCACATGCCGGTTACATATTAACATTTTTGGTTTTATGATTCCGAATAGGCTTCGGTCTTCATAGGTTATCATAGGATAGCTGTGAAATAAAGACTTGACGAGTAATCTATAGTTTTGAATAACTTTCAAAAAGGTTTTGCAATTTTTATTTGTTCGTTTTCCAAATCAAAAACCGCCTACCGAGGAACGTTTGAAATAAAATTTACATATGTATATACGACGATTGTTTCAGAAGTTACTCTAAATCTATGTTTTACTCACAAAAAAATCCATAAATATGAGAAAAATAGTCTGAAGACTAAAATCTTGGAAAATATTAACTAAAAGTGAATAAAATTGAGTTCCTAAATATTTGCCAAAACGCGTATGTATGCCTGTTTATATGTACATATGTACATAGATAAACTCGCACACCAAATAAGAGATGAAGTCATAGTTAAATAAACACACTCGGTAGATTGATAAAAGCGAAATAACAATAAATGGGTTGTGACTGTTGTCTCCACAGCATTGAAGCACACACTTGAAGTTCGCTATGTACATACTTATATACATATACTTATGTACACCTGGAGTAGCTCAGTGTGCCGCTTTTTTAGATTTTCAACTATTTTAGAATTAAAAAAAAATATATCAACACACCGGCATATGATTAAGTATAGTATACTCACATTACGGATCACAATGGAATGTATTCATCGTTCACAAATACGAAGCGAAAAAATATTGAAATTAATAAAAATCTATCGTTATCGGCCACCTTCAGTAACGGTGCCAAAGTGAGATATAAATAAGGTGATAAGATTAGACTACGTTTTGCCTTTACCAAGAACATTACCGCTATGCATTTGTGGAAATATATAGAAATATTGGTAAATAACGGTGAATTTTGCAATGTTAGCCATATCTGTGGCTTTAAGGATAAGTAAATAGGCAACGCCCTAACGCAGTATAGCCTCTATGTGATATAAATAAATATGTGCAATGTTTTATAGAATATTTTGCAATTATATAATATATAAAATGTTGTACATATCGGCATTGATTAGTAAACCACATCGATTTGCAAAAATTATTGCAATTTCAGGTGTGTTCGGGCTCATCAATATCGTATTTAATGAGTATGACAGCTGTCATGAATAGCATACATAATATATCATACAATTTAGGCATAACGGGTAAATAACATAGAGCAGAGGTCTGAACTTTTAATAGCTCATAAAATTTTATTTCCATTTTAACAATTAAATTTTTCCATGTTGATATGAATAATACGCTCGGAGATTGCTACAATGCTTTGGGCTATAAACCATTCCAAATTTGAGGAAAATATATTGCTCAATAAAAAAGTTTTCTATAATATATGAATTCAAAAGTTGTTTTTGCCAAAATCAGTTTTTTTTTTATTCAACGTAATTCCCTTCAAGGCGACCCTTTTCGAAAGCATTTTTGTACTGCGATTTGTCTTTTGCTTCAAAATGGGACTCAGTTTCGGCGATCACCTCTTCATTCGACGAAAATTTCTTCCCAGTACTTTCTTTTTCTACGGTCCATTACCACTGTTGATTGTATCGGGTGATTTTTTAAGAGCTTGATAACTTTTTTTAAAAAAAAAACGCATAAAATTTGCAAAATCTCATCGGTTCTTTATTTGAAACGTTAGATTGGTTCATGACATTTACTTTTTGAAGATAATTTCATTTAAATGTTGACCGCGGCTGCGTCTTAGGTGGTCCATTCGGAAAGTCCAATTTTGGGCAACTTTTTCGAGCATTTCGGCCGGAATAGCCCGAATTTCTTCGGAAATGTTGTCTTCCAAAGCTGGAATAGTTGCTGGCTTATTTCTGTAGACTTTACTTGACGTAGCCCCACAGAATCGCGAGCTGTGTGGCATGTAGCGCCATCTTGTTGAAACCACATGTCAACCAAGTTCAGTTCTTCCATTTTTGGCAACAAAAAGTTTGTTAGCATGCGTGAAAATCTTCCATGTGGTCGAATAACACAAACCCAATTGCTGCGAACGGCGACGAATCGACATTTCACGGTCTTCAGCCACACTCTCAGAAACAGACGCAATATTCTCTTCTGTACGCACTGTACGCATTCGTGTGGTTGGTTTTATGTCCAATAAAGTAAACTGAGTGCGAAACTTGGTCACAATCGCATTAATTGTTTGCTCACTTGGTCGATTATGTACACCATAAATCGGACGTAAAGCGCGAAACACATTCAATTCATTAATAAAATTCAATGATTTGCAAGCGTTGCTCGTTAGTAAGTCTATTCATGATGAAATGTCAAAGCATACTGAGCATCTTTCTCTTTGACACCATGTCTGAAATCCCACGTGATCTGTCAAATACTAATGCATGAAAATCCTAACCTCAAAAAAATCACCCGATATTTCATTTATGAAGGTAGTCATGCGCGTCACAAATACAGACGTCATAACCATAACAGCCGACTGTTGCATTTTTCCACGCTTTGGAACGGGTTCATCTATTATCACATGTCGATGGAAAAATTCGGGTTTATTATGCTTGAACATATCCAAACCCTGCTCCGAATCATCAACTCGTCGTTTGTTTGGGCAAAAGTGAGCTCGCGCAGCACCCACTTTGTACATATGTAGCTTTCTCATCCCAAAAGATTCCTGAATGATATGATGTACACATTCAACTCATATATTTAGAGTGACTGCTACTTTGAAGAACTTCACTTTAAGATCAACCAAAATTATAATATTTATGAACTATTTTGATGTTTTTGACGGGCGACCACTGCGTTCACCGGTTTCGGTGCTTATTTCACCAGTTGTAAACTTAGCATACCAATCCTTGATGGTTGATTTTCCTGGGGTAGAGTCCGGAAACTCGTCATCAAGCCAAAGTTTTGCTTCAACTGTATTTTTCCCCTTCAAAAAGCAATATTTTAATATCCGCGAATATCCGTTTTCTTCATTCCACAATAAGTTGCATCACTCAAAATGATATAATTCACAAACTAAGAATTCGACAGCTGTCGAATTTATACACGCGCTTTTTGAAGATTAGAGCTAACTAAAAATCATATGGATTTAATTCTTGTGGCGCCATCTGTGTGTCAGCCGGGGGGTAATAGACTTGTCACCTCTGCTGGATTTTGATCGCATTATTTATATGTATGGACTTTACAGAGTCTCCGACATTATTATCTAGGTCTTACAAACTTCGTGGCAAACTTAATATAACCTGCTTAGGGTATAAAAAGTTTGAATCTCATAAGATAACTAATCGATAATTATGGAGGGGCATTTGGAGAGCTCTATTCAACAATCTTTGTTTGTATTTATGTCTTTTGATAAGATTCTGAGCTTTTCGAACAACTGGTCTTGATTAATAAAGGCTTTTAATTTATCGCAAAAAACTAGCGTTTAACTTTAAGGACAGATTTGATTGAGTAGGGGTTATGTTAACCGCTATATATCTTTTAGACGTTTCGACCGCAATCATTTTCAAACTGTCAGATTTCAAATAACATCTATACCTATGAAATCTTTGAGGTCGGCTTTAGAATGTCATAGGTTTACTGCAAGCAAGGCAACGTAAGCTTTTTTCTAATAGTTTTGCTATTTACCACCCTCTAATCGTGTTCCCAGCATTACTCTTTTAGAGAAGTCGGAAAGGCTATCGAATAAGTTAAGAAATCGCTTAAACTCAGTCGACGATTTAGCAAGAGCTTCCTACTCTAAAGTTAGCCGTATCTAGTTTGGAAGTAGACATACAAATTGCGTAGCTGTTATAAATCTGAAAGTTCTATAGGTATGAAAGCAAATATTTGCCGCTTCTTTAATGAATCGTACCTTCAGATATTTCCCATTTGAAACTTTTTTTAGGGAACTGTGCATTATTTGTATTTAAATATGTATATTGCTGTGGATGCTTTTCGGAGCTTTTTGCAAACTTATGATTTCCCAGACTCGATCAGCTAGCTTCAAAATAATTGTCTATATCCTCGATTCATTTATATTGCTTAGTAAGCTTTTTGATCTCAACATATGTTTTTTGTTCTTATCACTCGTTGTTTTTGATTTATGACATTCGCAGAAAATTCACGGAAACCTACACACTTATATTTTTAAAGGCGACAAAAATTACGTCTCAGTACTCTTCGTGCATCTTGATTTAGATATTATAATATTTTCGTATAAATGTATCTATGTACATATATGAATTATGTGCGGTTTTGATCTTTTCGGTGCAGTTCATGAGGTCATGCCAACAATTTTCGTTCAAAAAATTATACTAATTTTTCCTCCGAACAAAAAAACTAACTTCTCTCTCGTCTTCGTTTACTCGGTATGTTTGTTATTCAGCCACAAGAATTTTACTCGATGTGATTAATTAATTTCATAGCAATGACCAATCGCTGTAATACAAACTAACGCCAATCATTTGAAGTGTTTCTAACTGTTAAATATTTAACTCACATAAAAGAGTGCGTGCGAAGACATGATTCCATACATAAACTGGAAACTGAAGAAGAGACTGATAAAAATAGATCGTTGAGGAAATTTGGCTGATAAATATTGGATACTCCATTCGCTATTCCCAAACGATTTGTCATAACATGCGACTTGAGAGGTCTCAAGCTCAGTCCAAGATCGTTATTATTGCATCACGTTATATAGACAGTGGCGAATCGATCAAACAAGTGGTATAAATCAAATGTAGTGGCTTAACCATACTTTTTTGTCCAGACTTCAACTGCACGGGGATACGATTTTTGATAAATCACACTTTTAGTAATACTCGTGCCTTAAAGAGAAATAACTTTCGGTTTATTACACAAAAAGAATTTTAGAGAGATGGAATCTACCTTTTCAGTAGCCTTTTCTGACAGATCATGCGAGAGTCGTGTCAATCTCTTTTTGCTTTCATATACTATATACCCGCTGTTTCTAACCTAAATTTATCTAATTTGAATCTTTCTAGCATAATTGTTGGTGCGCCACGCGCTCAGTCCACACTACCGGCGCAGCGAAATGTCAATGAAACTGGTGCCATATATCGGTGTTCGCTGTCACCGACTTCCACATGCAATCCATATGTCATAGATGACAAAGGCAACTTCACAGTCGAGCGACCTGACTCGTACACCTACGATAGCGAGGCGCGCAACAATCAGTGGCTAGGCGGCGCCATGGACGGCGGCACAAAGGATACCGATAAACTGCTTATATGCGCACCACGTTTTCTATCGCCAACCATTAGTGATTATATAATGAATGGCGTGTGCTACTGGGTTGCCGATACGCTGGACGATAATCCTAAAAATGTGCAAAGAATTTCACCTTTAAGACTCAAGTCGGATCAAATGAGACAAATTAATGGTCATCGAATTTACTATTATATGCTTGCCGAGGAGGGTTTGAGTGCGCACGTCACAGATAATAATGAGGAGTTCGTCATTGGTGCGCCTGGCATAAATACGTGGCGTGGTTCGACGATACATTGTCGCAAGCGGTTCGAAGAGGATCCCACACTAAGTCGACGTGATACAAGCAGTCTGTCCAGAAAGCGTGTAATACGAGATCTTGAATTTTCCGGCCAATATACGTTGGATACTGGGGAATTACAAAATGATTCGTATTTCGGTTATGCTGTGGGTTCGGGTTACTTTGATAGCAACGACGAAACTGAGCTGTTTTATGTAGCTTCAGCGCCGCAAGCCAACCTGCAGTCAGGCGAGGTGAGTAGCAGTTAATGTTAAGATGTTTGCGTGGCAATCTTTAATAGTCAATAACCCTTTCGACAACAGGCCTATTTGTATAAATACTCTGAAGACAGTCTGCTCAAATTGAAGCGTATCTATGTGTTTCGTGGTGAGAAGTTTGGTGAATATTTCGGTTACTCACTGATTACTGAGGATCTTAATGGTGATGGACTTACCGATGTGGTAATCTCAGCGCCACAATACTCGTCAACGAACTACTTCGATAACGGTGCCATCTATGTGTTTCTGAACAAGGGAAATGTAAGTGTACACGACAACTTAGAAATATATAGCCTAGAAAAATAATAATATATTCACTCACTTACAGTTCAATTTCGAAAGAAAACTTATCATATCGCCGGTGCAAGGCAAGGCACGTTTCGGTACGACCCTCAGCCGCTTGGGTGATATCAATCATGATGGCTTCAATGGTTTGTGTCTTAAATATATTCCTCTGTATTAACAGTGGCATATAATTTAGTCGCTTCTCCTACACAGATATCGCAGTTGGTGCACCATTCACCGGTAATGGCGCAGTCTTTGTCTATCTCGGCAGCAGTAGCGGTTTACGCGAAGAGCACAGCCAACGTCTGGATGCGCCAGAGTCGGTGAGCAGCAAATATGGTGAGCACATGTTCGGCCACGGTCTCTCCAAGGGCGTCGATATCGATCGCAACGGCTTCAATGATTTTGCCATCGGTGCACCGAATGCCGAAGCGGTTTTCGTCTATCGTGCCTATCCAGTTGTTAAGATACACGCTACTGTCAAGTCGGCAACTCGTGAAATTAAAACCGATCAAAATTCATTCAAAATCACGGCCTGCTATAAAATCAGCACCACATCCACACAGTTGACCGGCCAGGACTTGGCCATACGCATTGTCGTAGATTCGCAAGTCAAGCGCGCCAAGTTCATACAGACGCGCACGAATGAGATCAGTTTTAATGTTTCGGCGGGCTTGCAGGAACAATGTCGTACGTTCGACTGTGAAGTATACACGAATGTGGCGGATATATTCAAGCCGATCGAGTTGGATATGCATTACGAACTAATTAATGGTGTGCCGAAAACGGAAGGTGAGTAAAGAGATCCAGGTGATCATTGGTTTGGCAACTGTAGTGGTACTTGTAAGACAAAAGGGAATGAGAATTTTTTTTTCTCTCAGTTTAAACGGACAAAGCGATATCTTAAGCTATATCCTCCCATAAGAATATATCGAACATTCAGGGAAATCTTAGAGTTTGTAAATTTTTTATTTGTTCGCCCAAAACTCACAAATTATTCTCAGCTTAACCCCTACTCACTTTATTCACAGCTTTCTGCGATAAATGTGCCGCCGTTGATCCCGCCGAACCGTCTATATATCGAGAAAAAATTATCTTTAGCACTGGCTGCAGCTCTGACATTTGTGTAGCCGACCTGGAAGTTAAGAGTCGGGACTTGAAGTGAGTGTCCTTTTAAATACTAAATGCAAATGTAATATTAACAGTAATTTAACGCCATTTACAGTCACACTTACATACTCGGCAGTAGTCGTACGCTTTCCGTTACCTATGACATAACGAATCACGGTGAGACCGCTTATCTACCTCAAATCAGTTTCACTTCATCGAATCACATGCCATTCGCGAAGATACCAGGAACCTGCCGTCCCAAAGAAAATGACTACTTAGAATGTGATTTGAAGAGTAATGATGTGTCGATGGCAAAAGGCGCCACAACTTCATTTACCGTTACTTTCGATGTGTCGAGTATATCGGGCAAAGCAATGGTATTGACGGCGAAAGTCTTCAGTACCGGGAAAGAGGCGAATGATGCCAATAATGTTGCGACCGATGTTGTAACACTGGGTGAATTCACGGAAATCGATGTTGTTGGGTAAGTAGTGTTCAAGTTTTAACAGTTATAAGTGTGGAAAGTCCGAAGTTTTTGAAATAATGACTAAGTACTCTGATTTTTGATTTCGGAATATCGACCAAAAACTATGGAAGAGAATAAAATATTGTTTTTGAAGTTCGATAATAATTTAAAAAATAAATAACAAATTGCCATGCGGATCCAATCAAAGAACGCTAGCAGAGCTTTTTGGAGAATTATTTTTTTGACAAAGTTGCCACTTTTTCACAAAGTTATATATGAAATTATTACAATATGAGTATCAAACAATAGGGGCTTACGAAAGCTTAGTATGGCAAATATGTCTGAGAAAAGTAGCCACCTATATGGAAATATTTATTCCAACAATATGACAATATTGGTCTAAATATATGGAAAGTCTTCCGTGTCCATGGAAATATTTTCGAATCCGAAAGCTCGGGAGTTCGGATGGTCGAACAACTTCAGTTATTGTCGAACTCTTTACTAGAATAAAATTTTTACGCTCGTCTTACTTAATTCGGAGATAACAAGATCTTTCCGAACATACAAATTACTTTCAAATCGTTTAAAAATATCCCTTTCCACTTTTTAGTACACCCAAAACAAAACACATCAATCTGGAAGAAGTGAGCAATACCTCGCAAATAATCAATAATTATGAGGTAAGTTTCCAAGAACCTCGAGATGAAATATCATTTATTTCGGAGTTCTCTAATATTAAATTCTTATTTTGCCAGATAAAAAGCATGGGACCCAGCACAGTCGGTACTATAGATGTTGTTTTCTATATACCAGTAGCATATAAGGTGCCCGGTACTACGAACACCATACAAATAGTGGAGAAGGATAGAATAAATATGCAGGGCGTGAGTGACGCACAAACCGTTGTCATCGATTATTTTGAAAACAATACACAGCTTGTGATGAATGCGATTGAAAGCACGTCCAGCACACACAGCACGACGAGTATCAACTCAAACATACAAATATACAAAGAGAAACAGATCAGTACAACGTACGACTCAATGGGGCTCTATGATATGCCAGTCGAAAGCGAGAATTGTAAGTTGGAAAGCCATAAAACGTTTTCACAACAGATTATTTGACCAAACTCTACTTCCAGATTATATCGATGACAGCAGCAAGTTCTCGCAAATGTCTATACGACGTAAACGTGAAGTTGCCGCCAACACGGCCACCAAAGCGCAGTATGAGCGCATCGTCAAGTCGCACGAACTGTTGAGTGAGGATCTCAAAGGTAAGCTGCCCGTGAATCGTACGATAGTCTTCAACTGCCATGATCCGGAGATGACAGTTTGTGTGCGCGCCGTCATACGTTTACATACTTTCAAGCCGGAAAACCCGCTTACCGTTAGCATGAAATATCAGGTCGATCTGCGAGAGATCAATCAAATTCTGATTGAACCATGGGAATATTTCGTTATACTCATCGACGTAGATGTAAAAAAACTCGGCGACTTGCATCAAAATACGCTGGCGATACGTAAGAGCATAGATTATAATATTGTGTCGAAACATCAGCTCTATGGCACACCAATCTGGGTCTATATATTAGCTGTATTGGGTGGACTGTTGTTATTGGCAGCAATGACATACGCCATGTATAAGGTGAGTGTTTATGTATGTATGTGGAAAAGCAATATTTTTAGTAACACTACTCAACCAGTCTGAAGCAGAGATTTACGACTGATATGCTAAGAGATCTTTGGGGTATTTGAGTTCTGATTACGAATTTGAGTTCCAAATTTTTAATCTTTCCTTTACTGGGGGTTAGACACCACTTACGCGGTTATAGCGGAGTTAATAATAGTCGTTTCTTCTTTTCGCTATTTCGCGGCAATTCGATATACCGAGTGCAGCCAGGCCCTTCTACACCTGATCTCTCCAATGGAGTGGAGGTCGTCCTCTTCTTTCAAAGCTGGAGTTTTCTCTTGCATCCTGACAACATGACATAGCCAGCGTAGTCGCTATCTCTTGATTAGCTAAAATATGTCAATGTTGCCGTATATCTCGTACAGCTCATCGTCTCATCGATTGCGGTATTCGCCGTTGCCGATGCGCAAAGGACCATAAACCTCCCGTAAAACTTTTCCCTCGAGCGCTCTCTTGTTGGTGTTGATGTTGTTTCAAAGATAAACGACATTATCTACAGTGACGTGCGAGCCAATATGTTTATGAAAATGGTTTCGGACAAGTGACCGCCGCAGCTATCTCGAGTAAATTCCAGCCGAGAAGTCCAATTTTTGGCTACACCAATCAGTTACTTTGTGGGGAGGTAACGACGTCTCATCATAATCCATGGCTTGTGGATTATCATAACTCTAAATGCGAAACTTTTGTTTATTCAACTTTTGTTCACTCAATCAAAAGTGTAAACCTCGATAAACAAAATTGTGAGGTAAAAGTCGGAAACAACGGCAATTCTACAGTTCCAATTGTAGAAGGCGATGCCGAAAGGACTCATTGCTCATTGAAAACCATATGTCTGAAACATATCCATTGCTTCTGGGCAACCTTTCGCCAGCAAATGCATTCTGTGATTATTTGGTCTGGTTCCATGCGTTTTAAAAGGCTATGCTCTGAAGCTCTTCTGTATATCTATTATTGTTCTTATTGACAACTATATGACAACTCGTGATTTTATTTATGTATCCTATGTTTACAATTTTCCACAAAAACAATAAAAACCATTTTGTTTTTTCTCCAAACTTTACAGCTCGGTTTCTTCAAGCGCGCCAAGAAAGAACAAATGGATGCCTTGGTGCATCAAGGTTCAACGCAACCGGCACAAGATGTGGAGCCAGAGGCGGAAAATCTTAACACCGAAAGGAACTAAAATGGGAAGAGTAATAAAAAAATATTATATATATATATATTTTATATACATTATATGTATATATACATATATATGTATGTACATATATTTTTAAAGCAATAACATCGAAACGAACGGCTTTATCATCACATAGAAAATGTGCGCTGGGATTAACTGAAAGGAATAAGTTCATGCGCAAAAACAAAAAGAGTAGGTAGGTGCCAGTGTTGCATTTGTAAATTATTTAATATAATTTCTTTTCTAAAAAGCTAGAAATGTTAAATTATCTGAAACTCTTGCTGTTTTTTAACTTTTTAATCCTTATTTTTTAATGTTTTTAATGCAAATTTTTTTAATTTTTAAATTAAGTTACAAAAAACAAAAAGGTAATTAAAGAAATGTACATTAAAACAAATGTAAAAAAAGTAATGTACGTTTTTTTAATTTTCAATAATTTTTTTTTTATTTTTATTAATAATTAAATTAAATAAAAAATAAAATTTAATAATAATTAAAAAAATGTACATTAAACAAATTTAATTTAATTTTTTTTTTAATTTTTGTTTAATTTTTTTTTTTATTTACATTTTTGTAATTTGAAATTATTTACTTATTCTTTATTTTGTTCTTAAACATTATTTTTTTAATACACATTTGTTTTTAATTTATTTGTTTTTATTTTTTTATTGGTAATTTTGAAATTTTTAATTTGAATATTTTTTTAATTAATTTGTTTGTAATAATTTTTATTTTGCAATCTCTTCTAATTAGTAATTATTTTAATGTACATTTGTTTTTAATATATTAATCTACTATGTTTTTTTATTTTTTTATCTTCAAACATTTTTATACAATTTTTTTTTAAATTTTTAATTTTACTGCTGGAAAATAAAATCACACGATTTAAAAGTGAAACACATATGTACGAAACCAAATGTACCAATCGATTTAAGTGTTGCATTCTATTTATATATTTATATTATGATTGTATTGTTAATTGTATAGACTCTAGTTAGGCGCTTTTCATAAGAAATATAGCATGTAAATAAAATTATAAATGACAGAGCAAAACAATAATAGGTTTAAGCTTAGTAGCTGCCATGAGTATATGTATGTAGTTAGTTAAGTTGCTACTTAAAGGGTGTTGCCGGTACATTTAAAAAGTTCAGAAATTTAGAAAAAAAGTATTAATAATTTTGTTTTACATTTTTAAACACTGTGCCAAGCAGTAAATACAAAAAGAAAATTATGTTATTTTGAAAGTTGCATATAAATATTTCAAACTTCTCTGTATATGTTTATTGGTGGCACCCTGTGTACATATGTACATATGTATTGAATAAAATAATTTAAATTACATATCTACGCCTCATATATGTAACTATGTATTTAATTATGTTCTCTATGAAATTGCAATTTCCAACACATCTACATACATATGTATATGTAAGTATGTATGCATGTGCATATCCTTTTGTAAAAAAGACTTTTTGTTAATAGAGTGCATTTAAGATAAGTTAAAATAAAATATTTGTGTAAAAACCATAATAATTGCCAATAGCAGTCGCCTCCTATAAGCATTAGATAAGTATGTGTAGGTATGTATGTACTATATACTTACGTTTGAGTGATCTTCAGGAAAACTTCGCAGTCACTAAATAACAATAACTATTTATATAAGACAAGTATTATAATAGTGAAATAGTGTTTTTATGAAAGTGATGACCGTTAGATTTAAGTGTCTTAAAAATTTTATTGTTTTTTTTTTACAAATAAAATACAACTTTAAACGAATTCTTAAAGATGTGCTTAACTATTTAAAATATAAGTTTTGAAATGTTCGAGGAGAGATGATCGGTTGGTAGTGCTGAATGTTAACTAAGATTTGTACGATTTAACCTTTGCCTCAAAATAGGCCTCTGTATATGAGATCACCTGTTCTTTCGACCAAAATTTCTTCCCAGCGAACATTCTTTTGAGATCTGAGAATAAAAAATAGTCACTGGGGGACAGATCTGGAAAATACAGTGAATGAAGAAGCAATTCGAAGCCGAATTCATCATCCGAATTATCATTTCCACTGACTTGTGACACGGAGCATTGTCTTAGTGAAACAGCACTTTATTTTTCTTCAAATACGGTTCAGTAGCGCTTGGTAATAGTCGCTGTTGATGGTCCTTCTTTTTTCAAGGCAAACAATAAATATTATTCCATGTGCACTCCAAAAGACAAAAGCCGTAACCTTTTCCAGCTGACTGTTGCGTTTTTCCACGTTTTGGAACGGTTTCATCGCGTGGCGTCCACTTGGATGATTGGACTTCGGAGAGAAATGATGGACTTACGTTTCATCCATTGTCACATAAGGAAACAAAAGATCGCACTTTGCACAGAGCCTTCTCATACCCAAATATTCCTGAATGACATGGTTAACACGTCCGGTTGATACCATTAGAGTACTTGTTCGCTCGAACAAATTTACCTTACGGTCATCTATAATTATTCTGTGAACGTTTTTGATGTTTCCGTCGGTAACAACATTTTGGGGGCGCCCACTGCGTTCCTCGTCTTCGATACTCATTTTACCATGTCCAAACTTAGAATACCAATCGTTAACGGTTGAGTTTCTAGTGGCAGTCCCCGACGATTGGAATTTAAGTTTGCTCTGTCCAATCCACAAAAAAAGAGACATCATAGTCTGCGCCAACTACCATGGGATAAGTCTCCTCAACATCGCGTAAAAGGTTCTGTCGAGTGTACTGTGTGAAAGACTGAAGCCCACCGTCAATAAACTGATTGGACCTTATCAGTGCGACTTTAGACCTGGAAAATCTTCAATCGACCAGATTCACCATGCGGCAAATCTTGAAAAAGACCCGTGAAAAAAGAATCGACACTCACTACCTCTTCGTCGATTTCAAAGCTGCTGTTGACACGAAAAGGAGCTGCCTTTATGCCGCGAGGTCTGAATTTGGTATCCCCGCAAAACTAATACGGCTGTGCTAACTGACGTTGAGCAAAACCAAAAGCTCCGTCAGGATCGGGAGGACCTCTCCGAGCCGTTCGATACCAAACGAGGTTTCAGACAAGGCGACTCCCTATCGTTGTTTCACTTTATGGGAAGTATTTGGCCATCATTCCAAGGAAAAATACTTCTAAAGAAATTACTATGTGGTGAACGGATTTCCGCAAATTTGGATTTATTCTCCAGGATAAGCTCTATAAAATTTGTTGCAGCGGCTCTTACGCCGACCCCAGTTCAAATAGACTTCTTTTGCATCAAAACACACAGAGAGGTTATGTTATTCTGAGACCAATGGTTCGTTTAGTTTGAAATATCCGGACCTTTTCGACTCACTTAGACCGGGAGAAGCATTATAATCGAATTAGTGACTACCTGTTGAAAATACAGAAGCTGTGTTCTATCCGCTCTACCTTAGAGAGTTGTGAATCGAACAGAAAACTAATATAATTGGTTAACATAATGAAGTAAAGACAGAGAGTGAACAGTTATGTTAACTAAATGTTTATATTGCCTTGAAGGAGCCGACAAGTTTTTGTGTTTGAGAGAATGCTTAAACTGAACTTAATTAAACATTAGTTTGAAATAACATTTTTACATTCTTTAACCACAACTCTAACAATTTGTTAAGAAAATGTAATATTCTTCATAGAATTGAGTTAAGTACGTTTGCTTTGTGGTTAGAATACATACTTTTTATACTCTCAAGAGGAAAGATTAACATTACTACGAAGTATAGAAAAAATATAAGTGATCAGTAATATCCATATCCGACTGTCTGTCTGTATATACTAGTCCCCCAAATTTTCAGATACAGTAGAGGCGCGCTAATCCGGACATGGCCTAATCCGGATTCCACTGTAATCCGGACAGGGTTAAAACACTCAAAATTTCTATTATGTCCCTTGTAATCCGGACCGACATTCTCTATCCGTGTTCTCTAATCCGGATCACATGTTTATTATTCGCTACATTCGCTTTTATGCTTTATGGGTTTAAGTTTTTATTTTGTTTTTTTTTTTTGTTATAATAAACAAACAGAAATTTATAAATATTTTTTCATAATACATAGTTCTGATATGTCTTCGGTAATCCGGATTTCCTTATATTCCGGATAGGGACCGGTTTTAATTGCTCCGGATAAGCGGGCCTCTGCTGTATCTATCTGAAATTTCGCTCACGTTCTTTTCAGTCCAAGAAGCAACTCAGAAACGCCAATATCAAACTATAAAAATCACTAAAGCATATAGCTTCATTTGACGAGATATCTTAAGTAAATTCGGCATGGTTTATTTTCCGAGCTAATATTACAGTTTACGCAGAAATTTTTCAGTCAAGATCACTATAGCATATAGCTGCCGTAGAAACTGATCGATCAACATCATGCCATTGAGTGGACGAAGTTTTTATTTGTGAAGGGTATTATACTTTCAGTGCCAACGAAGGTGAAGTTTTTCTTAATTTTGCTTGCAGTGGTCGCGAGTGTTAATCGTAAAATTGAACTCCATAACGAAATAACAAATTAATATTGTAGTATAACGGTTGTTTATAATACCCTTAAAGCTCGCATGACCACTTGCTACTTTTTATGGGGATAAATATAGAATATGAGGCTTTCACTTCATACGTTTGCAGTCAAATGTTTTAATGCAAATATTTTTCGTACAAGTCAGCACGTGTTCCGTTATGTTGAGAGCGTATCTCGCATGCAAAAAGACTCTCTTAAACAAGTAAGGAAGGGCTAAGTTCGGGTGTCACCGAACATTTTATACTCTCGCATGATAAAGTGATAATCGAGATTTCATTATACGTCATTTATATATTTTTCAAAATTCAGATGGAATTCGAAATAGCGTTATATTGGAAGAAGGCGTGGTTGTGAACCGATTTCACCCATATTTCGTACGTGTCATCACGGTGTTAAGAAAATATTATATACCGAATTTCATTGAAATCGGTGTAGTAGTTCCTGAGATATGGTTTTTGGTCCATAAGTGGGCGACGCCACGCCCATTTTCAATTTTTAAAAAAAAGCCTGGGTGCAGCTTTCTTCTGCAATTTCTTCCGTAAAATTTAGTGTTTCTGACGTTTTTTGTTAGTCGGTTAACGCACTTTTAGTGATTTTCAGCATAACCTTTGTATGGGAGGTGGGCGTGGTTATTATCCGATTTCTTCCATTTTTGAACTGTATATGGAAATACCTGAAGAAAACGACTCTGTAGAGTTTGGTTGACATAGCTATAATAGTTTCCGAGATATGCACAAAAAACTTAGTAGGGGGCGGGGCCACGCCCACTTTTCCAAAAAATTACGTCCAAATATGCCCCTCCCTAATGCGATCCTATGTGCCAAATTTCACTTTAATATCTCTATTTATGGCTTAGTTATGACACTTTATAGGTTTTCGGTTTCCGCCATTTTGTGGGCGTGGCAGTGGGCCGATTTTGCCCATCTTCGAACTTAATCTTCTTATGGAACCAAGAAATACGTGTACCAAGTTTCATCATGATATCTGAATTTTTACTCAAGTTACAGCTTGCACGGACGGACGGACAGACGGACGGACGGACAGACAGACATCCGGATTTCGACTCTACTCGTCACCCTGATCACTTTGGTATATATAACCCTATATCTGACTCTTTTAGTTTTAGGACTTACAAACAACCGTTATGTGAACAAAACTATAATACTCTCCTTAGCAACATTGTTGCGAGAGTATAAAAACGATGGCGCTGCGGGCGCTGTGGAGAAGGCACTTTTCGCATTCGTTGGCAAGTTTAAGATTGTGCAAAATATGTTATCGTGTTCCAGAAACTCGTGAGTTATGACGAATAAATTTAAGTGAAATTAATATATTAATTTGTTACATATTTTGTTACTTATTTACGTCACAATTATTGTTATAATGTATACATTGTGATAAAAAAGTACGTATAATGCAAAATATTTAATTATTGATCAATATTTATTTTTTCGCCTTCTAAATAATCCTCACCAGATGACTTATCCCAACGATTTTTCTAGTCCTCGAAACACTTTTCATTTACTTTTCGATCGACTGAAAACGAGTTCCACAAAGCGGCAATTGCAGTTTGGGACACAAGAAAAAAATCACACTGAGCCAAATCTGGCGGATACGATGGTTGATGGATGGTTTCATTACATTTTTGGCTTTAAATTCGGTCACAATGGTCCTCTTTTGACACAAATTCAGCTTTATCGGGACGAGTCGAGCAAGAACGGGTTTCATACCCAAAAACTCCATTAAAATCATTCGAACGGACTCGCGAGAGATGTCGAGCTCTCTTGCCATCCACACTTGCCTGAGGATTTTCAAGCCTTTCTTTCAACTTTTTTAATATTTTCATCAGTTGAAGAGTTCGAATTTCATCCAGAACGAGGCATGTCTTCAACGATCGACCGTCTTTGAAGACTTGTACCTTAGGCTTGAGTTTTTAATAAAACTGAATCACCGTAAGTCTTTTCCAATATTCGCAACGACTCCGCACACGAAATTTAGAAATACAAAATTTGAGACAACGCACTACTGAACTTCAAAAATCGCTGACCTGAAACCGGTTATAGAACTATAGTCTTTTAAGCAAAGTTGTTCAGAATGATCCATAGCACACATCTCGTATACGCAATTTTTGGTGTTTTACCACAAAAGCTTAACCACAAACATAAATTTTGGACAATTATTTCTTCCAAACATTGGGTTGAAATTCTTTTTTTATTTTTCTTGAAATTGTTAAATGCAAATAGCAGAAGAAAATGGCTACTTTAGGTCGTCAATAAAGCTCAAGCTGTGTTAACAACAAAACAATTTTTAGAGCGTCGTTCTTTAACAGCTGTACTTGCCGAAGTCGCAAAGTTAGCTGGCCACTGACCTAAAAGCACCGTGAATTCAAATAATTGAAATTGAAGCACAATGTCAATTCAGCGGCTTTTTAAATTCTTCATAACCACTTCCAGATTATTTCAAAACGAATCCCACGAACTGACAGTAACAGGTCAATTGAAAAGTCCTCGGCCTACCATGGTTAAAGGCACTTTTTTATTCAAGGGTGATACAATGACTATAGCGACACTCTAACTAGTCGATACCACTTTATTAGCACGATTTGTCCTTTGCTTCAAAATAGGCCTCTTTGTCGGTGCTTACCTCTGCATTCGACGAAAATTTCTTCCCAGCGAGCATTTATTGAGACCTGAGAACCGAAAATGGGGGCCAGATCTGAAGAATACAGTGGATGGAAAAGCAGTTATTTTTTTCAAATGAGGCTGTTTCTTGTCCGTCAAACGGTCCAATAACGCTATATAATAGTCGCTGTTGCTGGTTCTTAATTTTTCAATAAAAGTTATTCCGAGCCCAGCCGACTGTTGCGTTTTTCTACGCTTGAATTCATCGAATGCAGTCCACTCATATGACTGCGGATTGGAGTTCGGAGTTAAATGCTTGAACCATGTTTCATCCATTGTTACACATCGACTAAAAATCGGGTTTATTAGGCTTGAACATCTCCAAACATTATCAATTCGTTGTTGTCTTTAGTCAAAAGTGAGCTCGTGAGGCGCCCACGTTGCTAGAGCTTTCTCATCCCCAAATATTCGTGAATGATATTATAATTTAGAGTGCCTGCTATCCTGAATATCTTCACTTTACGATCACCCGAAATTATTTCGTGGATTTTTTCGTTGGCGTCCAATACGTTCACCGTCTTTGGTGCTCATTTCACCACGTCTAAACTTAGCATACCAAGCCGTGCTGGTTGATTTTCCTGGGGCAGTGTCCAGGCACTCGTCTCCAAGCTAAGGTATCGCTGCAACCGTATTTTCTCCCTTCAAAATGCAATATTTTATCATCCCGCGAAACTCCTTTTTCCAGGTCTTTCACAATATCAAAAGTTGATTTACTAAAAATTATATAATTCACAAACTAATGGTCCCACAACTGTCAAATATTTACATGCGCCTTTTGATGGTTAGGGGTAACTGCATGTGCATTTAATTCTATGGTTTAGACCGGGAACTTTTCAATTGACCTGTTACTAATATTGAGACTAGAATGATAATGAAGTACCAAACTGCTGATGTGCTGATCAATTCTGAACTAATGGGTTGACTAAACAAATATTTCCTAAACCAAAGGCTTTCAGATTCCAAATATTAATAAATCAAGCCATTTCGTACAAATTATTGTTATAGCTGGCGACAGATGAAGGTGATAAGTGGAAAGTTTACGTAAAAGAGAAGAAATCTCGTTAACTTTGGTTGTGCCGAAGCTATAATACCCTTCACACATAATAAAACACACATTACACTATCTTGATTTTTATCGGTCAGCTTGTATGGCAGCTATATGCTATAGCGACCCGATCTGCACAATTTCTTCAGATATTGCACCATTGCCGTAGACAATAACCCATCCCAAATATCTGGAAAACACCTCGCTAAATGAAAAATTTGGCATACAAGCACTTGATTCCGATTGTTCAAACTGGCATCGAGTAAAACAAAACTAAACTTTTTGAACAGACTTCACGCTCTTTCACTCACCCATGCATTTATCCATATATGTACATATGTATATTTAAAACGCTGGATATGCTATCACAAAGTATATATGTATAGAAGCATAAGTACATATAAACATATATTTACGAATTTTAAGACCGCATTAGTCGGCATTTGATATCAGTACATTAGTCATATTTAAGATCCCAACATAAGTCAAGCTCAAGTGCGAGAAGTGCGCTCACTTTCAGTCTGCGCCGTTGGATAATCCGAGTCGGTTTGCTATTAAATTAAGACTTCTTTTATCGAAATGTTCTGCTTTGTATTATTATGTTTAAATATATATTCCATAGAGTCATTTAATTTGGCACCAAAACCAAATCTTATAATCAAGGAACCGTTAAACCAAGCGCCAGGAAACGGTAACCAAAAACCGGTTAGTTCCTACTTCGGCTACACGATTTTGCTACGTGACAAGAGGTAAATTGCGCCCCAAATATCTAGATATGCCTTTGTGATACCAAAAAATTCCTTTAAAGCATAATAATCGGCGCACCACAAGCAAATAATGGATCGATTCAAACCGGTGCGATTTACAAATACGATTTTGCGACCAAACAAGTGAAACCGCTTAAATTGGAAAATGTTGCGGAGTTTACGAATTTCAATAATCTGCGACCAAATACGGAGCATCAGTGGTTAGGTGCGTCTATGGATGGCGGCAGCAAAGATGAGGAGCCGCTGATTGTATGCGCTCCGCTAAAAACTGCCACTTTGGGCAATAAGTAAGTAAGATTAGATATACTATATAACTCACAGAGAAGTTGGTTTATATATAGTGATCACAAGCGTAGCCGGCAAAATACAGATAAAAGGTCGGAAAATATATGCCAAACACAGGACCTTTCTGTCTAAATTTAAATTTAGATACAGACATTTTGAGTTCTGTGTTCTGTTGAGAGAATATAAGTGATAGCACTCGGCGAAATCAACGACAAGAGTGAAGGAACTCGATGAAAAAATATTTATGTGGAGACCTATTCGAACGTGTCCTTTGGCGTAGGTGAATAAATGAGAGTGATAGCACTCGGCGAAATCAACGTCAAGAAGTGTGGCCGCAAGCCGATTTTCACCTTGCGCTGTGGCGCGCCGCATTCTCGCTCGTATCTCGGGAACGGTTTGTCCTACGGCCATGATCACGTACACCATTTCGGTAGCAAATGACGTGACAAATAACTTTTGTTCTATACATTTTGCCATGAGATGCGTATTTCAGGCGCTAGGTAGACAATTTCACGGTTTTAGGCGAATTTCCGAAATTTCAAGGCCGGAGTTGGGGTTGAAGATGCAATCCGATCTCAAAACAAAAAGTTGCATTAGAATCAGGAAGTACTAAGGCAACTTTTTCGCACTATTAGAAATCCCGAATCGAAAAAAGTCCGGAATCGACCCACCCTAATGTGCAGTCCACTAGAGTGACTGTATGTCGAACTCCAGTGAGAAATGATGGAGCTATGTTTCTATTGTCACACATTGATGCAAAAATTCGGTTTTATTTTAAACACTTCTCAGAACCAGTTATTCGTTGTTCTGTTGGATTATGAACTTGCGAGGCTACCACTTTGTACAGAGCTTTCTCCTCTTTAGAGCATCATTGTCCTCGGTTCCCCAAAAAGCAATGCTTTATTATTACACGAAATGCTTTATGATCCATTTTTTTTTGTAAACTAACACAAGTTGCTTCACAGAAATGCTATATCTTATTAACGAATAGTTACAATGCAACTAATAGAAATGTATAGATGGTAGTAGTAGTATTATCTACGTATCAGCCACAGCGAAGCGTGGACGGGTCCGCTATTAGAACTGTAATATGTAAATTTTGAGGTGGTATAAAATGAAAAAATTACTACTAGCTTCTTGAAACAAGAACTTAACAACTTAGCTTTATCTTTACGGTCCCAGCTTGAGCTTTCAAAGCAGTTCGCTATCCCATGAATGAACTACATTATTATTGGGGATATTTTGAACACTTATACCGATATCTCTTTGAAACTATTCCTTTAATACATTCAACAAAATTAAAAACTAACCTGTGCTTTATAGAAAATATTGGGTAGTCGAAAAAATCTTTTCGTATTTTGTCAATAGATGTCGTGGCAGTCGTATATCTCCAGTGCTATCAATCATATAGTATCATATAAATTTTTGTATAACAAAGGGAAGAATGCCGCGAAAGCCCAACAACGGTTCGTCGCTTCCGTTCGGGAAATTTCGCTGTGAAAGATGCACCTCGATCTAGTCGACCTATGGTATCGTTGAAAAAGTCGATGAAGGTATAGAAAAGATAGATGGAGCAGCCATGACTTCGCTAAGGAACTTAACATTCATCATCAAAAGGTTCTACCGATTTAGAAAAGCTACAAAAAGATGCTTGACGTTTGGGTACCAGATGAATTGTCTGTGACAAATTTAATGGACCGAATTAACATCTGCGATTGTTTGCTGAAACGAAATGTATACGAATGGCAACAGGAGACAAAAGTGGATCAAAATCCAGGACTGACGCCTCGAAAGGTTATGCTGAGTGTTTGGTGGGATTGGAAAGTAACCATCCACTATGAGCTGCTCCAGCCTGACTATACATTTTACTATCCACAACTGATGAAATTGAAGCAAGCCATCGAAACAAACGGCCAGAACTGATCAACAAAAATGGCTTCATCTTTCATCAGGACAAGGCTAGACCACACACATGTTTGATAACACGACAAAAACTGGGAGAGATTGGCTGGGAAGTTTTGATGCATCCACCATACAGCCCTAACCTTGCACCATAGGACTATTATTTCTTTCGGTCATTGCCGAACTCCCTTAATGTATAAAGTTGGCTTCAACAGAAGCCTGTGAAAATAACTTGTCGCAGTTTTTCGCCGAGAAACCAGAAAAGTTTTACACTCATGGAATAATGTCTCTAGCGAAAAAATGACAAAAAGTGGTCGACCAAAATGGTACATATTTAGTTCTTTAAAGTTCAATGAAAATATAAAAACAAAATAAGTTAGAGTTTGTTTAGAAATACGAAAAGACTTTTTCGACTACCCAATAAAACCTGCGCCTAGGGTTTTGTGTAGAGTGGAAATATTTCTTATAACCATCAGGTCCATCGAAATTGAAAACTTTTTCGTCACTTAACACCACGCTTCGCCACTATTCATCCCAAAATTGGTATTTATCTACAGATGCTAAACGAGCGCTTATACATATTATAGTATGTCTAGGCAAAACGTTTGGTTGTGGTACCATAGAAAGGTGTTTTATGCTTGGATTTTGATGTAGAATTTGATAAATTATCATTTTTGTTACATTTAAACATAAATATATGCAACGAGGGTAAATTTTACTTTTTCTACCACTGCGCTGATTAGTACCATTCTTTGAAGAGTAAATTATTAAAAAAAAAATAATAAAAATATTACTAAATTTGTTTAAGGAACTAAATTCTGAAAGCGTCTGTAACAAAGAACAATCGACTAATGCTCTGGTCTGGTCTGTCGGTTGTATATTTTAAGTGGTTTCTCTTTAATAATTTTTCCATCGATAACAGTTTTTTTCCTGTAAATCTTTAAATTCTTAACACAAATTTTTTTTCAGTTTTCTCCAAAGTAGAATTTCGTCTATAAGAAAATCAAAAAATCATTGACAAAATTTAAATTTTTCAGCAAAGTGTACATGCACGGCATTTGCTATTGGACTAACAACACAATGAACGATGATTCACAAGATCGAGTCTGGCAAATATTAAGTCCATTTTCCGCTAAAGGTTTGTGCACTCTTCAAGTTCCTAACTAAATATATGACTGAACCAAATGATTTCTTCATATACATTCAGGTAAACAGGATGAACAGGATGTCAAAGATGAAAAGGGTAAGCCGCTATACGCCAATCTGAGATTTGGTGAATTCGGTTTCAGCGTCCAATTAACGCTGAAGAATGATGAAGTTATATCCGGATCACCAGGCGTCCAGAATTGGGCAGGTAGGTAGAAGAGGAATATACACCCTTGCACTACAGATGCGATATGAGTAAATTGTGTCCAATATTTCGAATTCATCTCTCTCCTTGAAGCCATAAGCCACAATCGTGATATATTTCCGAACTTTCCTTTAATATTATTTTAATGAAAGTATCAATTTTAAGGTTCTTCACTAAATACGGATACGCTTAGGTCGTCAACACAGAAATATTTAACTGAGAAAGAAAACAGGTCTATAGGTTATTCAAAATCGATAACAAATAAACCGAATATTCGAATACTCGTAGAATACTCAAGCATTAGCCAATAGACAATATTTTTGTTTTGACAATGTCTTTTTACACTCAAATAATAAAACGAATTTGATATTCTCCAGGAAAGGTAATACACTACAATATGAATACCCAAAAACCCAGAGCGACAATACACGCACCAAAAATGTCATCATATAAAGGATATGCCGTGGGATGTGGGCACTTCAATGTCAGCAATAAGGAGCAGTTGTCATACGTGGTTACTATACCAAATGCGAACAGTGAAACGAAATTGGGTGCGGTAAGTTCGTGAGCGTGCACTTTAACTGAATTACCCGCTTGTCAACATTTACTACATAAAACTGTTTTTATAGGTACAAATTTACACTGCATCGCCGAGTTGGAATATACAATTTCCGTTTAAACTAGGGTTGACCGGCGCACAATATGGCGAGTACTTTGGTTATTCCCTACTGGTGGATGACCTTAATGGTGACGAGCTCGATGATATGCTCATTGGTGCACCACATCACACAGTTGACAGTGTTTTCGAAGCGGGTGCAGTCTATATGTTTATAAATCTTGGACGCAGAAAACAGGTAAGAATTCTCAATAACTGAGTGAACGTATCCAAATTGACTGTATCCAGTAAATGAACAGCATTCTGGGGGTCGCGTAGCCTTCGTATTCTACTTAAACTGCTGTTTAAAATATAGATTTCTTCAGAACAAAGACTTTAAGATTTGTCCTGCTTTAATCAGTAAGGTCACTTACTAATTTAGACAGTAGTTGCTTTGAGGTATCTTTTTAAAGACACAAACTCTGTCTCCGAGCCAAAAAGTTTTGAATTATTTAATATATACTAAATTAATTTATATTATTGCAATTATTCCTCCTTCGATCTCATTCTAGATCATTAGTCCCCTATTTGCTTAGTACTTTCTCGGCTATCGTACAAACATATGTATCATTAATACAATTTTTGAATACTCGTATAGAATTAGAAACCCTAATTTTTCAGACACAGATGAATGAGAATTCGAAAAATCAATGAGACTCAGTCTGATTAGCCCTTAGTAATGTCAGATGGAGGCTTAGTTTAATTCCATCTGAAGTATTCGTCAAAGAGGACGTCAGACTTTAAGAGCGACTTGACATAAAATTTTGACACTTTATCTAGTCTCTTGAGCTACGAAGCATTTAAATATCTAAGGCAAGTTCTATACAGTGCTGGATATTCTGTGTTTATCGTCGTAACTTACGCCCATCCTTATTACCTGTTCTTAGGCCAACAACCGTCCTATAGGCCTTTCGATATCGTGTGAGTAAAAAGCTTTTCTTCAGTCCTCTTGCCGATGATCTTTGTGATCCTGCAAATTCTTAAAGCATTCTTCTCTCACTGATGAGTCTGCTTTTAGTCCATATATATGTAGGTTTTAGTGATTTCTGTATTCCCTGAACTGGTTCAGTAGCCAGACGAATGGTACTTTTGGGAATCTTCTAAGTTATTTCGTTTCTCGTAACTCTTTTGTGGCCTAAAACTGAATATATGTACATATATGCAACTGCTTTTCGGCAGCTTTTAAGAACATTCTTTGATGTAATGCGATGTGAGAATTTTGCCTTAATTGTTGCTAGCTATCGGCATAGATGTTGATCTTCCTTCTATTGTTTCCTTCGTTGGCAACTACCTCCGCAACTTTCCTGATTGTATATTAATTCCGGTTCTCACTCCATGAGGCATTTTCCATCCGTCTGATTCGTATAGATGTTGTGAGATCCGCGGGCGAATCATATACTATTGCGCCATTTAACCTCTTTAAGTGTGACTAGTAACCTTTTCTAATAAAGCCTGAGAGTATGCGTTCTATTTTATCCACCAACCCACTGCTTATTGAGCTATGGGCGAAGGTCCTTGTGAAGAATTCACCTAACGTCGCTAAACTTGTAACTGATTTTGGGCCAGAGCTTTTCACTTCATTGTCGCTTGGTGCTAGTAACCTTTCTAGTGCAGCCACTGGTGTGATTCATAGCGCTCCCGTTATACAGAGAACGGCGAGTGGCTGTTTCCACTCTAACGGTTTTCTGCATGACATTTTGCTGACAGTGGTCCATGACATCAAAACGGCTTATATTAGTACATAAATATATTAGAAAACTGAATAAATATTTTGAAAATTCCTTCCATAAATGAACTTTATTTCGTTATGTGGTTCTTAAAGCTGAGTTTCAAGCAAACATTGTTGGAGTCTCCGTTTTCGAGAAGTGGACACTTTGGAACTTCATTGGGTAAACTGGGAGACGTAAATGGTGATGGTTATAACGGTAAGCTCTCTTACTACTTACCTGTATCACTTACTTTTTGCGCACTTAACTAACTTCTACCCATTATATTCCTTTCGGCAGACATAGCTATTGGCGCTCCGTTCGCTGGTAATAATGGCAATGGGGCGGTTGCCATCTACTTTGGCGGTCCGAACGGTCTCGACGTCCAACCACGACAAATATTGAACGTGAGCGAGCAATTAGTCGGCAGTGGTGCCATGTTCGGTCACGGTCTCTCTAGAGGTGGTGCTAACAATACGAATGACTATAAACTGGCTGTCGGCGCACCAAATGCGGATGTGGTGTTTGTTTATCGCGCGTATCCGGTAGTGAAGATTAATGCGACAATACTGCCAAATAATTTAATAATTCCCACAAATACAACAAGCTTAAAATTCGATATATGTATTAATATTCAAAGTAATTCGACGAAGATTCTAACACAAGAACTGCTACTCGATTTGAGTGCCGGTGCTGAGGAGAAGCGTATAAATGTGAGGCATTGCATTGGCAAGGAGCCCTTCATGGCGAGTTTAACGCCGCAATGTCTGTCATGTAATGCCACGCTCATATCCGATGACCGTTATATATTTATACCGATAATTATGGAGCTGACTTACCGCTTAAAAAATGATGGCAAGACACAGGAGGACTCGGGTGAGTAACAAAGTTGTATAAAATGTTTGGAATCGTTAAAAAAGTTTGGCTGGTCAAAGGATTTTTGAATTTTATCGCTACAAGAAAAGGATGTGTTTGGGTTTGAAAACACTATTGGCGATGGAGAATAAGACTTTCTACGTCATGGAGACTAACCTTCATGGAAGCGTTGTTCTAGAAAGATTTCTTCAGAGTTTGCTTCTGACTTACTCTAAAAGAATTATCAATTTTTTTATGAGACAAAGCTATTTAACGGATGGACTTCGTCATACCAAACCCTTTACTAGATGGCGCGAACTAAGCACAGCTCATTATAACTTGTATTGTTGCAAAAATTGTTCAAAATAATTCTTTCTAATATATACAACTTAATGACTCGCCAGAGTTTGAATATTGTTTTTTGTTTTACAGAATTTTGCAGTGATTGCGCGGTCGTAGATCCCGCGTGGCCAAGCATGGTGAAAGCTCAAATCCAATATCTACATAATTGCAAGGGTTCGGTTTGTTCCGTCGATCTTTGGTTTGGAGGTGTCGAAATACCGTAAGTTTGCTGTTGAACTAAATATACAATAAATTGTTTTCGGGAGTGAGAATTAGTGGACCAAAGTTTATGGACAATCAACTTCGAAAAGGATTGGTATCCAATTAAAAGATATAAGAATCATTCCACTTAGTATTATAGTTAATATTGTAAGTCTCTTAAAAACTATGATACATAAGCCCAATCGAAACCATAAGCCGAGGGGCCAGTCCGCATGAGCAGATTGGAGCGCATTCCAAGGGCTCCTGCTGCCCGTGATACCAAAATAAAGTCTCCTGTCAGACTTCGTAGCCGAAACTACTACCAGTTTAGCCTCCATACAGCGCTATTCTGGTGGCCAGGTGGCCAGGGGTTAGACCCCATACACACACCACTCATACCAGAACTACACCTACACAAAAATACCATCAGATAGGCACCTCTGATGGAAAAATGCATTCAGAGGCCTATGCCCCGTAAGCAAAAAACCATAACCTCAGACAAAATCCAAAACTAGGGTAACTCTTAACAAACCCAACGACCCAAATGTCATAAGTCACTCGATTGTTAGAATTATTGTCACGACGGTCTTGTCACCTGCATCTAACCTTATCATCTAGAAGCCTCCAGCTCCATAGATATCCCTCCCTCTCCACATCATCGCCGGAAATCCAATCACTCCGCAGCAATGACAGACTCCAGTCCCTTCTTAACCTGAATGCAATCAGGTAAAGAAGGAGTGCACTTAATAAATCTTGAATAGCATCCGTCAAAACAGCACATGTCCGAGGCCACAATCACTCCGTAAAATGCGTCGTACTTTACCTTTGACCACGTGGATGCGCTCCATCATTCTTACCAAGTGTGGTTTTCTTTGCACTCATGGCCAGCTACAGATATTTGACTTGCGTCACATACCAATTGCTGACCCCATTCACCCGGACAACCGGTGGACGAACCGGCGACTATCTACCTTTCAGCAACATTGTCACTGTTCTTCTCATCGATATATCAGCCCAGCTCCAGCACTTTTCCAAATAAAGGAAGGAGACTGATGCCTTGATACGAACGGGGATCGCTCCTGATCTTATCAGGAACTTCCACAAGCTTTTGCACATCTCTCCGTTCAAACCATCAAAACCGTTTAGACCTAGCCAACTCCCCATCATCTCTCGTTCTACCGTTAGCTCTTCTTTTTTCAAACTGATATTAAAAAAACTCTGATACCTTGAACTTCCATGCGAATAGTAGGCAGTTTCGCCGCCGTCAACTGATAGCACCGAACACAGCTGAGAACATTATATTAGCACTTGCTTATCACTTAATTTAATTTTTTTCTTCCTTTCTGATACCAGTAAGAATGTAACATTAGGCAGCGGCAGCGTATTACCTCTCAAATATATTATAACTAACAATGGCGAGGAAGCCTACAATACCCTACTCATCATAAAATCCTCCTTAAACGTGCCCATCGCAAAAATGCCTGCCGAATGTGTTGGAGAATTCGAGTTTAGTTGGCGTGTGGTGTGCAGCATTGCGAAGCGACGGGCCTTCAAAGGTAGCACGGAACTAGAGCTCAGCCTTGATCTTAGTAATGTGGTCGGTGCTACTGAAGTGGATATAAACGCAATTGTTCACAGTACGGGAAATGAAGTGAGTCCAAAGGATAACAAATCGTCTGACAAGGTAAAACTTACCACAACAGCTGAGATTTGGATAACAGAGTGAGTCGCTAACGAATTTAGTTAGTTAGTTACGAATAATTCACTTCAATCTGCAGGACTTCAACGAACAAAATTTTTGCTGGAACCGATGGGAAAGAAAATATCGCGGTTTCAACGGCTTTTGAGGTGAGTTTAGGTGCTGCTGTAATTAGTTTGAACTAATCGTATTAAGTTCGTATGCTGCTGACCAAACAGTTATCTACGACTGTGGAGTCTATGTAATAACACATAAGACTAAACCTTTTTAAATGGTAGATATTGTTTTATATCTAATATATAAAATTCTCGTGTCCCGGTGTACGTTATTGAACTCCTCTGAAACCGCTCGACCGATTTTCGTGAATCTTAGCGTGCATATCGGCTAGGGTGGAGTATCGGACAACATCTATTTTTCATCCTCCTAAATGTTAAGGGAAATTGGAAAATTACCAAAACGTAACATTCCATACAAATTTTTTTTTCAATTTTTGTTTGTTTTGTTTTTCAATATTTTTATTTGTCAAATATTTGAATCATTCAATTTCGGTCGCATGCTTTTTTTATTCCGGCTATTCAAAAGAAAAATTATTGAAAATTATTCAGTGAAAACGTTTTATTACAAAATAGAATGTATTTGGCTCCACACGTTGTTGGATGTATTCAGTTGAGTGGCAAAAGCGTGGATTACCTCATGCTCACATTTTAATTTGGATGGTCGACAAAATACGTGCTGAAAACATCGACAGTTTGATTTCTGCAGAGATTCCAGATCCGTCTACTGATCAATTACTGTTTGATATTATTACTGCAAACATGATTCATGGTCCGTGCGGAAATCTGAATCGTTCATCACCTTGCATGGTAGACGGAAAATGTACAAAGCGTTTTCCTAAAGATTTTAATAACGATGCGGTCATTAAATTTCATTAAACTTTCATTAAAACTATCAGCTACGCAGACATCGACATTGACAATCGTTGGGTGGTACCATATTAACCTCTGCTGAGCGAAACATTCAATGCTCATATTAATGTTGAGTCATGCAGTTCGGTGAAGAGTATCAAATATATTTGCAAATATATGAATAAAGGGAGTGATATGGCTGTATTTAGAATTGAAAATACTAATGAACATTCTCCTCCGTTGAATCAAAATGATGAAATTACGAATTACCAAATTGACCGGTATGTCAGTTCCAATGAAGCTGTCTGGCGTATTTTCGGTTTCCCAATTCATGAACGGGATCCAGCAGTTATCCATTTAGCTGTCCACCTTGAAAACTGCCAGCACGTATATTTCACGAACGATACAGTGCTTGATCGCGCTATAAATCCTTTGGGTCGTGTATATACAGTCAATCCAAGGCAGACTGAGTGCTTTTACCTGCGACTATTGTTGGTTAATGTCACCGGGCCATTGTCATTTCAAGATATACGTAAGGTAGATGGACAACAGTATCCTGCGTATAAAGATGCAAGCCTTGCTCTAGGGTTGCTAGAAGACGACAATCACTGGGACAGTACGCTTGCTGAAGCAACATTAAACAGCACAGGATCACAAATTCGTCTACTATTTGCTATAGTACTGACTACATGTTTCCCGGCCCGAGCACAAATGTTGTGGGATAATCACAAAGATTCAATGACTGATGATATATTGTATCGACATCGTACAAGGTGCAATGATCTAACGATATCATTCAGTGATGCAATGTACAATGAAGCACCGATTGCTATCGAGGATCTTTGCATTGCTATTGCGAATTTGCCAATCAGTCATTTCGGTATGAGCTCACCGAATCGAAGTGCATCTGATTTACTCAACACAGATATCAATCGTGAACTACAGTACGATACTGTAGAAATGGCAGGCATTGTTAGTCGCAATGTTCCACTACTAAATGACGAACAAAAATTATTTACGACCGCATCATGCTGGCAGTTTCGGCAGGACAAGAAGGATTCTTTTTTTTTTTGGATGCACCAGGTGGAACTGGCTAAACATTCCTTATTTCGTTACTTCTGGCCGAGATACGATCAAAAAATGACATCGCATTGGCCGTTGTATCTTCTGGCATTGCAGCAACTTTATTAAATGGAGGCAGAACAGCTCATTCAGCATTTAAGCTGCCGTTGAACATTCAAAATAATCCAGATGCAGTGTGCAACATAAAAAAACAATCCTCTATGGCCATAGTGCTGAAACAATGTAAAATTATTATTTGGGATGAATGCACTATGGCACACAAACATTCGCTTGAGGCATTAGATAGGACATTAAAGGATATAAAAAACAATGATAAACTATTTGGCGGCACTTTGTTACTCCTTTCTGCTGATTTTAGATAATCACTTCCCGTTATTCCACGTTCGACGTACGCTGATGAAATTAATGCTTGCTTAAAATCATCGCGACTATGGCTTAATGTTGAAAAAGTACAACTGACGGTGAACATGCGCGTTCAAATGCTTCAGGATCCATCCGTCGAAAATTTCTCTAAACAACTGTTAGATATTGGTGATGGGAAAGTTGATGTACGTGAAAATACAGGATGCATCAAATTACAGACGGACTTCTGCACAATCATCGACTCGCAAAATACTCTCATCGATCACATATTTCCCGACGTACACACATAATATGCAAATCGTAAGTGGCTGGCAGAAAGTGCGATTTTGGCAGCTAAAAATGTGGACGTCAATGGGTTAAATTTAAAGATTCAACAGTTGTTGCCTGGGGACTTGGTGTCATACAAATCTATCGATGCAGTTTGCGATACCAACGAGATTGTGAATTATCCAATTGAGTTTTTAAATTCATTGGATTTGCCAGGCATGCCACCAAATCATTTACAATTGAAGGTTGGATCTCCGATTATTCTGCTTCGCAATTTAAACCCACCACGGCTGTGTAATGGCACACGGTTAGTCATTAAAAAATTAATGAAAAACGTCATTGAAGCCATCATCTTGAATGGCAAGTTTAAAGGCGAAAATGTGTTGCTGCCACGAATCCCTACGGTTACTACAGATGTGCCAATTAAATTCAAACGCACTCAATTCCCCATTAGATTGGCATTCGCTATGACGATCAATAAGTCACAAGGCCAGACATTGTCTGTATGTGGCTTAGATTTGGAAACACCATGCTTTTCCCACGGACAACTATATGTGGCATGTTCTCGCGTGGGAAAACCCTCCAGTTTGTTTGTGTTGGCTAAAGACGGACTAACCAATATTGTACACTCTATTGCACTGAGAGATTAATTTTTTTTTAGAAAGCTATCAAAAATTGTAATTTAAAATATATTCGTTACTTTAATAAGGATTAATTTATTAACTTAAATAAAGCATACTTTAATTGTTTATAATGCTTTCGATTATAAGTACATCCCAGCACACTTAGTACTAGATAGTTATTTTTATTGAACTAAAAAAATGTTTCCTAGAAATAATATAAATGGCAAAACAACGTTTGCCGGGTCAGCTAGTTTTGTTATAAAAATCACGTCAAGCTAAGAAACAAATAATTTCCGGTCGAAACTTTATAGTGTTAGAGGAGTTAGGGACGAGACCCTATAAGTTCAAGTGCCTTTATTACGTTTGGGTAAAGTCGGCAAAGCGAAGAACTTTATTAGCAATAAAAAATATGGTATATGCTTCTCTTCTATGCCAGCATAATTTGGTCAAATATCTGTCTTTCCCCAGTAGGAATTCACGCGATAAACCTAAATTCTTCTCCGGATGCCAATCATAGCAGAAGAAAATGAAGAGGATTGGTATTCATGTTTTAATAGTAGGAATTTTAAGACTTCCAAAAGCAGATTTTTTTAAGATCGCTCGACCGTTGAAAGAGAACCAAAGGGTTTCACAAATTAGAAAATAGAGCTCGTCGACTTGCAAAGTTCTGGCGTTCAGAATTAATATCTATTTCTATACAACTCTTTACAGATACAAAATAACGGTCCTAGTCCGCTTAGTTCCTTTCACTTAATTGTTGATTTTCCTATTGGATTCAGCGGCGGCCAATATATCAGCAACTACTCAGCGCAAGCTTATTTCAAGGACCATGAGTATTCTAGTTTAGAATTCAACAAATCTGCACCAGCGTCGCCACCAATATTGAACACTACCGAGATATTATACTTGAATCATTTACCCGAAAATCACACGACTTTTGTCAGTTGCCAATCGACCGAAAACTCCGAAATGTCGTGCGCCTTGAGTGATTTGCTGCTGACGAATGCCTTGTTCCCTGGCGAGAATATCACATTGTTATTGAACTATGAAATGAACTGGAAAAAGGCTGAGAAACTGCTGCCAAGCAATAGTCAATATTTGGCCCATGTTGCAATGGTGAATTTTAGGACAGATATACCCCTAAATGGGTGAGTAATTATTTACTTAAATACATATGTATATTGATTATATTACTTACTTATTTCTTTAATTTTATAGTAACTTAAGTATTAAAAAGCATTTCAAAGGCGCCATATTTGTGAAGATCGCTAAACGTAATCTATTCTGGATATATTTGGGCGCCATAATTGGTGGTATACTTTTGCTTATTGGAATGATATTGCTGCTAAGAAAGGTGAGCAAACTTGAACAACTTTCTCCGTTTTGTTAGGCTTTAAAATACCTGTATGGTTGTGAATCGAACACACAAAGTAATAGGCACGCAACTACAAGTTGAGTGAGAGAAGAGTACGCAGTTTTAACTCATACCTTAATAATAAGAAAATCTACATAAGAATTTTTGTTTAGTATGAAAACTTCTACTCTCAAACAAGGCGTGAAGGAAATGACGAATCAAAGACGGCTCATGCTGCTCATTAAACATTTGTGTGAAACTCCTTAAGCGCATCTGAAATCTTCATTGATTAACAACAACTCTTTCTTTTTCTTATTTAAATATTTCTTGCTTCCAGCTGGGCTTCTTCAAACGATTGACAAAGGAGGAAATGGAGAAGAATTTGATTGAAAAGCGTGAAAAGGCGCGCATGAAGGAGGATCTCGATGTGTGTGTGGCCGAAATAGAGGATGATTTAACCAGTTCTTAGTGGTTTTCATGCAGTGCAAAGATTATTAAAATATTAAATATTATTAAGTCAATTGTAGATCATATATGAAGATACACATTTATTCAGGGTTTTTTGTTAAATATAAGAGTATTAAATTCTCCAGAACTAAAATATACGCTGAAAGTTTTTCATAAATATTTACCCATACTAATACTCAGTGCGACCCTTCCTTACCTTATAAGTGAAATCTATCTGTAAAGCTTCAATAAGGCTTCAAAGATGATCTTTCATTGCTCATTATGTCGTCAGACAGTCGTAACTCCGCTGTAAGCTTATGTTGTATCCCAAAAGCTTTTGAGCTTTGAATAATCTATACATAGACGATCAATTATGTTATTTTTTACAATGGGTCCATAACTATATTCGTGCGGTTTTTATGCCCCGAATCGAGAATATTAAGACTGCCACGAAGTTTGTAATATCAAGAAGGAGACGTCGGAAGCTCTTTAAAATATATATGTTTAAGTAGAAATGGTCATTAAGAAGAGCTGAGTCGATTTGGCAATGTCCCTAAGTCAGCACACCTGTTTGATCTCACTACATTTGATTTTTGATTTGATTCTAACCTAATGAATCTAGTTATAGACCCAATATATAATTATTTTGAGCGTACAAAAAGTCTACAGAGAAACCTAAAAGTTTGCTAATTTTTTTTCTTCGTAACTCCATGAAACCTGGTACAGAATATTCGAAATAGAAACTGCTATTGAAGGGGAAATTCAACTCGGATGATAAGATCTTGGAAGGAAAATCTACGCAAGGCATTTTTGGACATATAAGTTTGAATTTTTGGTCAGGGCACCAGTAGTTGACTTGACTCACTTGTAATTGGAGCCTTTAGAACAACGCCAAGTCGGGCACTAAACGTATTTTTGCAAATACTATCAACTTCGTTGTTTTATAAGCAACTGACAGCGAAGTCAGCTCTTAGACTGAGGGAATACCCCTTATCAGTCACCTGCAATAAGGAGCATTCTAAGATACCTAATAATTCTTCCTTCAACCGACTACCATAGATTTTCGAAATCCTATAAAATTGAAACTAAATTCGATCTCCAATATTGCCTTCCCTTCAAGACAAGAGTGGGAAAGGTACGAGGTAGACAGGGACGCAAGATTAGCATCTATACGAATGGGTCCAAACTAGATAATCGAGCGGGAGGTGGTGCCTTTTCAGCAAATTTAGATACCAAAGTCGCCTTCCGTTTACCAGACCACTGCATTGTCTTTCACAGCTGTTCATTTTTACATGCAATTTGTTTGGCGACAATCTTGCAACTATGCGAGACCGTTTCCGAGAATTGTGAACAATCAGCTGATAATTCAGAGCGTTTATTTTTTGTTTAAATAAAAAGGAAAAGATAAGTAAATTCAATGCACTAA